>NC_086444.1:758076844-758376844 GCF_028390025.1 Pseudophryne corroboree
CGCCATAACAAAGCCACCACCCCCTCTCTGTCTGCTGTTTGTCTGTGACCCCTCCCCCTTTCTAGCACCCGATACATAATTATCCCCAGGAATGATAGAGCAACTGCCACTGTTTGTCTGCATGTGTGAGAAAGGCATTGAATGGGAGCAGTATTTGGAAGGCATGCTGTTCCTTGTAGTGCTAATGGGAGATCCTGGTTGTAGCTCCCGGGAAGTTAACTCTTTGTCTGGATGTGTTTTAGTATGAGCCTTTATTATGAGGCCTTACTGTAGACAAATCACATGGCCCCATGCGGCACTGCTATTATGTAGTGTTAGGACTGCTGATATCGGAGAAGCCTTGGCGCGGCTCAGCAGCTAAACATGTCTTTGCAAACGGGTGGTCTTCTGTATGCCGGCGGTCGGGCTCCCGGCGCTCAGTATACCGGCGCCGGGAGCCCGACAGCCGGCATACCGACACTTATTTTCCCTCGTGGGGGTCCACGACCCCCATAGAGGGAGAATAAAATAGTGTGGCGCACGTAGCGCGCCACCATGCCCGTAGCGTGGCGAGCGCAGCGAGCCCGCAAGGGGCTCATTTGCGCTCGCCACGCTGTCGGTAAGCCGGCGGTCGGGCTCCCGGCGCCGGGATGCTGGTCGCCGGGAGCCCGACCGCCGGCCAGCCGTAGTGAACCCTTGCAAACACGTGTTACCAGTTCTCTGAAATTCTATTATCAGATAGGTTCAGGTATGGTTACAGGTAATTTTTTTGTATGCTGGGGGGATACCAGGGTGGGGGGAAAGCCCCCCTTTCTGTCTGCTGTTTGTCTGTGACCTCTCCACCTTTCTAGCACCTGATATATAGTTATCTCCAGGAATGATAGAACAACTGCCACTGTTTGTCTGCATGCATATCAAATTGTCAGAAACGCAGACTGTTAGTACGTAGGGTCTTATACCCACAGCATTAAAAAAAAAAAAAAAAATTACTAGTATTTTTAACACTAGTGCAATGCCTGCAAAGTTATCTGACATGCTTTTTATGTTGTACATTTGATGTCCATAGGCTACTTAATCTGTCACATCTGCATTGATTTGATTGGATAAAAGCAGTATCCATGGACTGAAATGTTCATGTTGCTACCTTATCTGGTAATATGTTAATGTAACTGATTCAACAGGACATCGCCATAACAAATTGTATAATTTTCTCCACATCTATTCCTGTAAACTACACTCAGGGACATACACATTAAATAAGAGAAAGACAGATATACATATTGATAATTGCAGGGCAAATTATCCATACAAAATTAAGGGGTTGAGCACTTTACAAATTCCCGCTTACTTGTTTAAGTGGGAGTTTGGGCAACCACCAGTATTAGCCGCACACCCCAGACAACAGATCATTACCCCAGCACGCAAGAAACTACAATGAATATTATGCTTTTAATGTCAACATACTTATTTAAATTCTGATTTATTGCATTGTAGTATTCCTTGATGCGTAGGACTGAATAAACCAGAGCAAAACTTAAACCACAAGGTTGTTAAAGGTTTCCCTTTTATATGTTAATTTGGTGATGATTTTTGTGCAAATGTGCAAATGATCACTGCGCTATTTGTGTACAGCAGCTCTGTTAAATTAGAACATGTCATCTGTCTGTCGCTCCTTCCCACTCCCTCTCTTCTAGGGCTCAGGTTTTTGACTGTTCACTTGAATTATACATTATACATAAGTTACATTATACTGTTCAGGACTATGGTGTATTCACTACAGTGCAGTAATTTATCTGCTACATTATCATGAATGCACTATCATTATTTTTATTTACTATATTTATTTATTTATAATGGGGCCCCCCGAATCATACAATCTGTAATAGTTAGCCAAGTCTCTGGTGGATGAGCCCCTATCACTTCATTCTCCCGGTGACTAGCCTCTGATCTACACAATATTACACTCCTTATCTGCCTAGACCACCTGACAGCAGCATCCTCCGAATGGAAGGAAAACGTTCCGTTTCCCTATGCAAACAGGCAATGGAAATTTGGCACTAGGGCAATGAAAAAAGAAATATTCCGGCAAGCATCATACAAACCAGGACACACCAATGAATGAACAGATGCACTTTTCCAAGAGTGCCTTTAACTACAGAAAGTGGTTCTTTAGAAGTCACTATGCTTAAAAAATAAATTGAAATAGTTTTACAGAATAATGCATCTCAAGAAGAAAGACAGCGTTTATATAAAATTCCTACATCTTTTCAAAAAGTCAGCACAGATTGTAAGAATAATGTTATTATCATGTAATTGTCTTGCTCGATTTGTGATTTTCCAAACCTGTTGCCTGAGCGCTCATCACTTAAAACACCTCAGCTTTTAGAAAGATATTGCTGATTAACCTTCATGGCTGAGATGTTACAATACATTTGTAGCACAATGCTCGAGAGAAGTAATTGAATGAATTATGTGATAAAATGAATAGCTTTGAAAGAAAACAAATTCATTATCTATCATAATAACATGCTGTGCAAGAACAAAATCAGCAAAGGGAAATAAAGTGCTCAGAACAAAATTAGATTTCGGAAGAAAATGTTAGTAAATATTTTTTTTTAAAGGGGTAGCAATGTGAATTTTATGCATTTAATAATAGATGTTTTTATCTTGTTAGTGTTACAAAGTGAAATGTAAAATTGATGTTTTTTGTTATGTTACACATTGTGTAATGTTTTGTTATGTGTATGTTATGTGCAATGTTGTATTATGCTGTTACACATTACACAGAATTAAGTTTCTGTTTTCGTATTGCTAATTGTTATTCATGTGGATGCCATTATAGCTCCTCCATTTGAACCTCTTTTTTCAAATCCTCTTGTGCTGACCTCAAGTCAGTGAATGAGTCATCAGGACACACAAGCAGCTAAATATATGAATCAACACAAGGGGAAGTAGAGGCGCAGTTCTGGCTAGGGGATGCGGTCAGGATCCCAACAGTCAGAATACCGACAGCAGAATGCAGACAGATCCCAGAGGTAAGTAGTGGGGTTAGGGTTTGGCTGAGGGTGAAGGGGCGGTTAGGGTTAGGCTGCAGGAGGGTTGGGTTAGGGTTAAGCTGCAGCCAGTGTGGCTTAGGGGTAAAATACTACCAAAAACTAGTGATGAGCGGGTTCGGTTTCTCGGAAACCGAACCCCCCCGAACTTCACCCTTTTTACACGGGTCCGAGCCATACTCGGATTCTCCCGTATGGCTCGGGTGACCCGAGCGCGCCCGAACGTCATCATCCCGCTGTCGGATTCTCGCGAGATTCGGATTCTATATAAGCAGCCGCGCGTCGCCGCCATTTTCACTCGTGCATTGCAAATGTTAGGGAGAGGACGTGGCTGGCGTCCTCTCCGTTATTGTTGAATTTGATTGTGCATTATTGCTTAATTCATTGTGGGGAGGACTGGGGAGCAGCTGTATAATATAGGAGGAGTACAGTGCAGAGTTTTGCTGATCAGTGACCACCAGTTATCCGTTCTCTGCCTGAAAAAAACACTCCATATCTGTGCTCAGTGTGCTGCATATATATCTGTGCTCACACTGCTTAATTGTGGGGACTGGGGAGCAGCTGTATTATATAGCAGGAGTACAGTGCAGAGTTTTGCTGACAGTGACCAACAGTATACGTTGTCTGCCTGAAAAACACTCCATATCTGTGCTCAGTGTGATGCTTTATTTTAATGTGGGGACTGGGGACCACCAGTATAATTAATATTATATAGGAGGAGTACAGTGCAGAGGTTTGCTGACACTGACCACCATTATACGTTGTCTGCCTGAAAAACACTCCATATCTGTGCTCAGTGTGCTGCTTTATTGTGGGGACTGGGGAGTCGGGACCACCAGTATAATATTATATAGGAGGAGTACAGTGCAGAGTTTTGCTGACACAGTGACCACCAGTATACTATATATAGCAGTACGGTACGGAAGGCCACTGCTGTACCTACCTCTGTGTCGTCATTAAGTATACTATCCATCTACATTCTATACCTGTGGTGCATTTTAGTTTTGCAGTTTGCTGACACAGTGACCACCAGTATACTATATATAGCAGTACGGTACGGAAGGCCACTGCTGTACCTACCTCTGTGTCATCATTAAGTATACTATCCATCTACATTCTATACCTGTGGTGCATTTTAGTTTTGCAGTTTGCTGACACAGTGACCACCAGTATACTATATATAGCAGTACGGTACGGAAGGCCACTGCTGTACCTACCTCTGTGTCGTCATTAAGTATACTATCCATCTACATTCTATACCTGTGGTGCATTTTAGTTTTGCAGTTTGCTGACACAGTGACCACCAGTATACTATATATATAGCAGTACGGTACGGAAGGCCACTGCTGTACCTACCTCTGTGTCGTCATTAAGTATACTATCCATCTACATTCTATACCTGTGGTGCATTTTAGTTTTGCAGTTTGCTGACACAGTGACCACCAGTATACTATATATAGCAGTACGGTACGGAAGGCCACTGCTGTACCTACCTCTGTGTCGTCATTAAGTATACTATCCATCTACATTCTATACCTGTGGTGCATTTTAGTTTTGCAGTTTGCTGACACAGTGACCACCAGTATACTATATATATAGCAGTATGGTACGGAAGGCCACTGCTGTACCTACCTCTGTGTCGTCATTAAGTATACTATCCATCTACATTCTATACCTGTGGTGCAATTTAGTTGTGCGCAGTATATATAGTAGTAGGCCATTGCTATTGATACTGGCATATAATTCCACACATTAAAATATGGAGAACAAAAATGTGGAGGTTAAAATAGGGAAAGATCAAGATCCACTTCCACCTCGTGCTGAAGCTGCTGCCGCTAGTCATGGCCGAGACGATGAAATGCCATCAACGTCGTCTGCCAAGGCCGATGCCCAATGTCATAGTAGAGAGCATGTAAAATCCAAAAAACAAAAGTTCAGTAAAATGACCCAAAAATCAAAATTAAAAGCGTCTGAGGAGAAGCGTAAACTTGCCAATATGCCATTTACGACACGGAGTGGTAAGGAACGGCTGAGGCCCTGGCCTATGTTCATGGCTAGTGGTTCAGCTTTACATGAGGATGGAAGCACTCATCCTCTCGCTAGAAAAATGAAAAGACTTAAGCTGGCAAAAGCACAGCAAAGAACTGTGCGTTCTTCTAAATCACAAATACCCAAGGAGAGTCCAATTGTGTCGGTTGCGATGCCTGACCTTCCCAACACTGGACGGGAAGAGCTTGCGCCTTCCACCATTTTCACGCCCCCTGCAAGTGCTGGAAGGAGCACCCGCAGTCCAGTTCCTGATAGTCAAATTGAAGATGTCACTGTTGAAGTACACCAGGATGAGGATATGGGTGTTGCTGGCGCTGGGGAGGAAATTGACAAGGAGGATTCTGATGGTGAGGTGGTTTGTTTAAGTCAGGCACCCGGGAAGACACCTGTTGTCCGTGGGACGAATATGGCCATTGACATGCCTGGTCAAAATACAAAAAAAAATCAGCTCTTCGGTGTGGAATTATTTCAACACAAATGCGGACAACAGGTGTCAAGCCGTGTGTTGCCTTTGTCAAGCTGTAATAAGTAGGGGTAAGGACATTAACCACCACGGAACATCCTCCCTTATACGTCACCTGCAGCGCATTCATCATAAGTCAGTGACAAGTTCAAAAACTTTGGGTGACAGCGGAAGCAGTCCACTGACCACTAAATCCCTTCCTCTTGTAACCAAGCTCCTGCAAGCCACACCACCAACTCCCTCAGTGTCAATTTCCTCCTTACCCAGGAAAGCCAATAGTCCTGCAGGCCATGTCACTGGCAAGTCTGACGAGTCCTCTCCTGCCTGGGATTCCTCCGATGCATCCTTGAGTGTAACGCCTATTGCTGCTGGCGCTGCTGTTGTAGCTGCTGGGAGTCGATCGTCATCCCAGAGGGGAAGTCGGAAGACCCCTTATACTACTTCCAGTAAGCAATTGACTGTCCAACAGTCCTTTGTGAGGAAGATGAAATATCACAGCAGTCATCCTGCTGCAAAGCAGATAACTCAGGCCTTGGCAGCCTGGGCGGTGAGAAACGTGGTTCCGGTATCCACCGTTAATTCAAAGCCAACTAGAGACTTGATTGAGGTACTGTGTCCCCGGTACCAAATACCATCTAGGTTCCATTTCTCTAGGCAGGCGATACCGAAAATGTACACAGACCTCAGAAAAAGACTCACCAGTGTCCTAAAAAATGCAGTTGTACCCAATGTCCACTTAACCACGGACATGTGGACAAGTGGAGCAGGGCAGACTCAGGACTATATGACTGTGACAGCCCACTGGGTAGATGTATTGCCTCCCGCAGCAAGAACAGCAGCGGCGGCACCAGTAGCAGCATCTTGCAAACGCCAACTCGTTCCTAGGCAGGCTACGCTTTGTATCACCGCTTTCCAGAAGAGGCACACAGCTGACAACCTCTTACGGAAACTGAGGAAGATTTGTGACATCGGACAACGCCAGCAATATTGTGCGTGCTTTACATCTGGGCAAATTCCAGCACGTCCCATGTTTTGCACATACATTGAATTTGGTGGTGCAGAATTATTTAAAAAACGACAGGGGCGTGCAAGAGATGCTGTCGGTGGCCCGAAGAATTGCGGGCCACTTTCGGCATTCAGCCACCGCATACAGAAGACTGGAGCACCACCAAACAATCCTGAACCTGCCCTGCCATCATCTGAAGCAAGAGGTGGTAACGAGGTGGAATTCAACCCTCTATATGCTTCAGAGGATGGAGGAGCAGCAAAAGGCCATTCAAGCCTATACATCTGGCCACGATATAGGCAAAGGAGGGGGAATGCTCCTGACTCAAGTGCAGTGGAGAATGATTTCAACGTTGTGCAAGGTTCTGCAACCCTTTGAACTTGCCACACGTGAAGTCAGTTCAGACACTGCCAGCCTGAGTCAGGTCATTCCCCTCATCAGGCTTTTGCAGAAGAAGCTGGAGACATTGAAGGAGGAGCTAAAACAGAGCGATTCCGCTAGGCATGTGGGACTTGTGGATGGAGCCCTTAATTCGCTTAACCAGGATTCACCGGTGGTCAATCTGTTGAAATCAGAGCACTACATTTTGGCCACCGTGCTCGATCCTAGATTTAAAACCTACGTTGTATCTCTCTTTCCGGCAGACACAAGTCTGCAGAGGTTCAAAGACCTGCTGGTGAGAAAATTGTCAAGTCAAGCGGAACGTGACCCGTCAACATCTCCTCCTTCACATTCTCCCGCAACTGGGGGTGCGAGGAAAAGGCTAAGAATTCCGAGCCCACCCGCTGGCGGTGATGCAGGGCAGTCTGGAGCGAGTACTGACATCTGGTCCGGACTGAAGGACCTGCCAACGATTACTGACATGTCGTCTACTGTCACTTCATATGATTCTCTCACCATTGGAAGAATGGTGGAGGATTATATGAGTGACCGCATCCAAGTAGGCACGTCAGACAGTCCGTACGTATACTGGCAGGAAAAAGAGGCAATTTGGAGGCCCTTGCACAAACTGGCTTTATTCTACCTAAGTTGCCCTCCCTCCAGTGTGTACTCCGAAAGAGTGTTTAGTGCAGCCGCTCACCTTGTCAGCAATCGGCGTACGAGGTTACTTCCAGAAAATGTGGAGAAGATGATGTTCATCAAAATGAATTATAATCAATTCCTCCGTGGAGACATTTACCAGCAGCAATTGCCTCCACAAAGTACACAGGGACCTGAGATGGTGGATTCCAGTGGGGACGAATTAATAATCTGTGAGGAGGGGGATGTACACAGTGAAAGAAGTGAGGAATCGGAGGATGATGATGAGGTGGACATCTTGCCTCTGTAGAGCCAGTTTGTGCAAGGAGAGATTGATTGCTTCTTTTTTTGGTGGGGGCCCAAACCAACCAGTCATTTCAGTCACAGTCGTGTGGCAGACCCTGTCGCTGAAATGATTGGTTCGTTAAAGTGTGCATGTCCTGTTTATACAACATAAGGGTGGGTGGGAGGGCCCAAGGACAATTCCATCTTGCACCTCTTTTTTCTTTCATTTTTCTTTGCATCATGTGCTGTTTGGGGACAATTTTTTTGAAGTGCCATCCTGCCTGACACTGCAGTGCCACTCCTAGATGGGCCAGGTCTTTGTGTCGGCCACTTGTGTCGCTTAGCTTAGTCACACAGCGACCTTGGTGCGCCTCTTTTTTTCTTTGCATCATGTGCTGTTTGGGGACAATTTTTTTGAAGTGCCATCCTGCCTGACACTGCAGTGCCACTCCTAGATGGGCCAGGTCTTTGTGTCGGCCACTTGTGTCGCTTAGCTTAGCCATCCAGCGACCTCAATGCAAATTTTAGGACTAAAAATAATATTGTGAGGTGTTCAGAATAGACTGGAAATGAGTGGAAATTATGGTTATTGAGGTTAATAATACTATGGGATCAAAATGACCCCCAAATTCTATGATTTAAGCAGTTTTTTAGGGTTTTTTGAAAAAAACACCCGAATCCAAAACAAACCCGAATCCGACAAAAAAATTTCGGTGAGGTTTTGCCAAAACGCGTCCGAATCCAAAACACGGCGGCGGAACCGAATCCAAAACCAAAACACAAAACCCGAAAAATGTCCGGTGCACATCACTACCAAAACTTTTCATTTAAATAAGTTGAAAAAAATATTGTTCTACAATTTATATATTATATAACAGAAAGGATGGAAACTGTGGCACTGAATGGATTTTTATAAATGGAATATAATTTATTAGGTAACACTATTAACAACGTGAATGTTGTGTAATCATATGCAAACAATATTGTATTTTTGCATGCAGGGTAAATACTGGCTGCTTTTGCATGTAGCCCACACATGCTGATAGCTTTATTTATACACCGCAATTTACATCTGAGTTTGGATATGCAACTTCCAAATCTAAATCTCTCTGCACATGTTACATCTGCTTCACCTGCAGTGCAATATGGTTTTACTAAGAAACAAAATGACCTGTTTTTGCTTTACTCCTACATGAGAATCAAGCCTTAAATATCTCTTTGAATAAAACTTCACGTTTTTTTGAGCAGTTTTGTGTCTGTCTTATTTTAGTTTGTCCTATTTCAGTGTTTCCACATGGGAAATCTGTAAGTCCAACAAATTATTACAAGAAGAAGAGGTCATGGTGTCATTTTAGAAAGCTATAACTTTACTATATGGAATGCTTGCAATAGTTTTCTATTTCTGTACTACTGTATGGGGATGATTCTCAATCAGATGCATCTGTGCATCCAGTGGCAGATCCAGAAAACAATGACAGGGGGGCACCATGGCAGGGAAGAGTGGGAGTGCTCCAGAAAAGTGGGTGTGGCCATGTAAAATGGGGCGTGGCCTCAAAGGGAAGCAGCCCTCCATACTCCTTTGTAGTGCGAGGAAGTAGATGGGATGTCTGTGTCCGAGGGGTATTTTATTATATTTTATTATGATGGATGCAGCAAAGGACATGGGCAAATGCATGAATAACTGGTATACATGGGCATCTTAGCATAAGCTAGTAAACTGCTACCACTGTACAGGAGATGCACACAGTGGTGGATTCAGGTGGGTGGGGAGGGGGGGGGGCACGCGCCTTGTTTAGAAGATTTTTATTATTTTTTTTTTTTTTTATTATTATTATTATTATTTATAGTGCACTGTCAGTATCCGCACACTGCACTTAGTGCAGCAGCAACACACTGGCACCAAGGCTGCAGGCTATCAGAGCTTCCCTGGGCTCCCACGGCAGTGTCTGCAGCCTATATATGACGGTTGGGACAGAGTGCGCGGACAGGGGATAGAGCGTAGGGTTGCCACCTCATCCCTTTAATTCTGGACACTTATTAATTACACAGGTTCTGTGGCTGGTTTTAGGTTCAGGTTCACCTGGTTTTAATCAGCCACAGAACCTGTGTAATTAATATGTATCCAGAATTAAAGGAATGAGCTGGCAACCCTAATAAAGAGGGGTGCCGGATCTGCCACTGCCGGGCGCCAGGTCCTGGCACAGTCAGAAAATGACGGAGCAGGCAGCAGGAAAAGCCGAACCTGCCACCGGGAAACAGATCCCTACACAGCACTAGCAGTACAGAGGTGATGGAGTGGGGGATTGAGGACGACAGAGGATGCGGGAAGGGCTGCTCAGGCAGATGCAGTGAGAGCGAGTGCGCGGAGCCAGGCAGATAGCAGCAGGTCAGTGCTCCCATACCAATGTCTGCCCCTTCTTCTGCCCAGTGCTCGCCACCATTGCTGACCCCCATCCCAGTGTCTCCCATCCTGCCAGCCCAGTGTCTCCCTGCCTTACTTCCCCAACCAACCACTGCACCCATCTCACTGGCCTCCCACCTATTAAACCCCAGACATCACCCACTGCCTCTACCTGTCACCCACTGCCTCTTCTTGCCACCCATTGCCTCTCCCTGTCATCTTCTATGTCACCAACTGCCTCTCCCCATCACTCTCTATGTCACCCACTGCCTCTCCCTGGTATCACCCTCTACCTCTCCCTGTCACTCACTACCTCTCCGTCACCTACTGCCTCTCCCTGTCATCTGTCACCCACTGCCTCTCCCAGTCATCCTCTATGTCACCCACTGCCTCTCTATGTCACCCACTGCCTCTCCCCATCAGGGCTGTAGAAAGGATTTCAGGACCCCAGTAATGAAAGGGGTGTGGCCTAACTGTGGAGGTGTGACCACATCCCTTTAAAAAAAAGTGTAAGAAGCACTTTTATGCACCTCTAAGCAGCTTTGACCTGCAGTGGGGGTTACCATGTGCCCCTAAACCAGAGTCAGATCCAGGAAGGGTCTGTGACCAATGTGATTGCTCAACCCCCTTCCAGTCAGAGGAGACTGCTGCAGTCTCCCTGGACCTACAGCAGCCCAGCACACAGCAATGTGTGCTAGGCTGGAGAAAGAAGCTGCAGCTGTTGGCTTACATGTAAGTGGAGGGGGGCACAGAGCCAGGGCCCTGCCAGGTCCCTGCTTGGCCCCTCCAAGAAACCCAGGCCCAGGTAATTAGTAGCCACCCTATCTGCACAAGTGCTCCCCGTCATCCTCTGTGTCACCCACTGGCTCTCCCTGTCACCCATTCCCTGGTGTTACAAATTGTCTCCCCATGTCACCCACTACCTTTAACTGTTTCCAAAAAAAACAATCTGAGATTGAGGTGAGGAGCTGAGCAGTGCTGTATGCCGGAAGAGGGGACAGGAGGGGGAAGAGGAAATGGTGACTCAAAGGCCAAAACCTGGGAAGAAGAGCTTGGATGTGACTGCTGAAGATATTGGGTGTTGATGACTGAGGAGGCAATGGTTGGCATGAGCTGGGGAGTGGGTGAGGAGGCTGGCATAAGGAGAGTGGGTACGGAAGAGTGATGAAAAGGAGGGATTGACTGTTAGATGCAGAATTCCCTGTGAGGCAACGCCCCATGTTGCAAGGCCATACCCACTTTTCTGGAGCACTCCCTCTCATCCCCTGCCATGGTGCCCCCCTGTCATTGTTTTCTAGATCCGACCCTGAATGCACAGATGCATCTAATTATTTATTTATTATTTATTACCAGTTATTTATATAGTGCACACATATTCCGCAGTGCTTTACAGAGAATATTTGGCCATTCACATCAATCCCTGCCCAAGTGGATCTCACAATCTATATTCCCTACCATATTTATATGCACACACATTCATACTAGTGATGAGCGGATTCGGTTTTACTCGGTTTTACTCGGTTCTCAAAACCGAATCTTATTGGCTCACTGATGTCACGTGTTTTGGATAGCCAATTAGATTCGGTTTTGAGAACCGAGTAAAACCGAGTAAAACCGAATCCGCTCATCACTAATTCACACTAGGGTTAATTTTGTACTCCAGTTTCCTCTCACAGTCCAAAAAATATACTGCTGTGTTAATTGGCATCTGAGAAAATTAACCCAAGTATGAATGCGAGATTCATCCACATTTCCTCTTGTGCCCTATGTATCAATGTTAAACAAATGTGCTACTTTTTGCAAATGAGCTGTACCCATAGTCTTTTGTGGGTATGTCAACATTCAGAATGTCAACACCAGAATGTTGACATGGTCTGAAGTTCAATGTGTAAATGTGTCAAAAGGTAATCTGTGGACAATCATAATGTCAACAGTACAGGTGCAGGATTGGGGGAAGATTTAGGTTTAGGCTTAGGGCTCTTACACTAAAAAAAAAAAAAAAAAGTTATGCACATCTTGACATTAAGAACACATCTCACATGTCAACATAATATTCATTCTGAATGTCAAAAACCTCCGACCTAGCCAGCCGAAACCTGCTAATACATATGCAATGTTTGTCTGTGCGTCTTGCAGTGAGTCCTCCATTGTGGAAGGATGTGCCCCTCGGAGTCTCCTGCACAGATACTGCCAAGTACCACTATATCACCACTGCTAGCTATAGAATATACTCCATTGCCACCACTATGTATAAAAATACAGGTGTGTTTCACTCATACATGCCTATTTTGTGTTGCTCCTTTCCAGGAGAAGCCCAGCTGACTGTGAGAGGAACAGTCCAGGCTCTCACATCATTAGGCCCTGTGACAAAAATCTGCAAAGTACGGATCCATGATGGAATGCGGCTAAAATCACACAATTCATTTGAGCCCTGCCCCCTTCATGTGGACTCCTGATTGTGGGTAACATCTCCCCATACTGCCCACTTTACTAGGAAATGAGCTGAAGCCATGCTTGCCAATTCTTCAGGGGTTGTGGGCAGGGACTGGCGACATTTAGCTGGTGTGGGGGGGGGGGGGGGGGTTGCGGGGGTAAATGTGCGCAAGTGGCCCTGGCCTTTCCAGTATATATATACATATATATATATATATATATATATATATATATACAAAACAGCAAAATGACAGCACTCAGTAATAATCAAATAAAATTGACATGGTGGTGCAGGGTCCTGGAAATTGATACAGACACTCACTTTTGCAAAAGAAAAGAAAAAAAGACCAGCACTCACATTTTGATGAAGAAAAGAAAAAAGGGGTTTATTCCTTACAGAAGAAACATCTGGACATGATCCTAGTACTACAGCCCGACGGCCGTTTCAACTCTCCGTGGTTTTCGTCACGTGATGTGCACCGAAAATTTTTCTGGTTTTGTGTTTTGGTTTTGGATTCAGTTCTGCGGCCGTGTTTTGGATTCGGACGCGTTTTGGCAAAACCTCCCTGAAATTTTTTTGTTGGATTCGGGTGTTTTTTTTTACAAAAAACCCTCAAAAACAGCTTAAATCATAGAATTTGGGGGTCATTTTGATCCCATAGTATTATTAACCTCAATAACCATAATTTCCTCTCATTTTCAGTCTATTCTGAACACCTCACACCTCACAATATTATTTTTAGTCCTAAAATTTGCACCGAGGTCGCTGGATGACTAAGCTAAGCAACCCAAGTGGCCGACACAAACACCAGGCCCATCTAGGAGTGGCACTGCAGTGTCAGACAGGATGGCACTTCAAAAAAATAGTCCCCAAACAGCACATGATGCAAAGAAAAAAAGCGGCGCAATGAGGTAGCTGTATGACTAAGCTAAACGACCCAAGTGGCCGACACAAACACCTGGCCCATCTAGGAGTGACACTGCAGTGTCACACAGGATGGCACTTCAAAAAAATAGTCCCCAAACAGCACATGATGCAAAGAAAAAAAGAGGCGCAATGAGGTAGCTGTGTGACTAAGCTAAGCGACCCAAGTGGCCGACACAAACACCTGGCCCATCTAGGAGCGGCACTGCAGTGTCAGACAGGATGGCACTTCAAAAAAATTGTCCCCAAACAGCACATGATGCAAAGAAAAAAAGAGGCGCAATGAGGTAGCTGTGTGACTAAGCTAAGCGACCCAAGTGGCCGACACAAAGACCTGGCCCATCTAGGAGTGACATTGCAGTGTCAGACAGGATGGCAGATTTAAAAAATAGTCCCCAAACAGCACATGATGCAAAGAAAAAAAGAGGTGCACCAAGGTCGCTGGATGGCTAAGCTAAGCGACCCAAGTGGCCGACACAAACACCTGGCCCATCTAGGAGTGGCACTGCAGTGTCAGACAGGATGGCAGATTTAAAAAATAGTCCCCAAACAGCACATGATGCAAAGAAAAAAAGAGGTGCACCAAGGTCGCTGGATGGCTAAGCTAAGCGACACAAGTGGCTGACAAAAACGCCTGGCCCATCTAGGAGTGGCACTGCAGTGTCAGACAGGATGGCACTTCCAAAAATAGTCCCCAAACAGCACATGATGCAAAGAAAAATGAAAGAAAAAAGAGGTGCAAGATGGAATTGCCCTCCCACCCACCCTTATGTTGTATAAACAGGACATGCACACTTTAACAAACCCATCATTTCAGCGACAGGGTCTGCCACACGACTGTGACTGAAATGACTGGTTGGTTTGGGCCCCCACCAAAAAAGAAGCAATCAATTTCTCCTTGCACAAACTGGCTCTACAGAGGCAAGATGTCCACCTCCTCCTCTTTCTCCGATTCCTCACCCTTTTCATTGTGTACATCCCCCTCCTCACAGATTATTAATTCGTCCCCACTGGAATCCACCATCTCAGGTCCCTGTGTACTTTCAGGAGGCAGTTGCTGGTGAATGTCTCCACGGAGGAATTGATTATAATTCATTTTGATGAACATCATCTTCTCCACATTTTCTGGAAGTAACCTCGTACGCCAATTGCTGACAAGGTGAGCGGCTGCACTAAACACTCTTTCGGAGTACACACTGGAGGGGGGGCAATTTAGGTAAAATAAAGCCAGTTTCTGCAAGGGCCTCCAAATTGCCTCTTTTTCCTGCCAGTATACGTATGGACTGTCTGACATGCCTACTTGGATGCGGTCACTCATATAATCCTCCACCATTCTTTCAATGGTGACAGAATCATATGCAGTGACAGTAGACGGCATGTCAGTAATCGTTGGTAGGTCCTTCAGTCCGGACCAGATGTCAGCACTCGCTCCAGACTGCCCTGCATCACCGCCAGCAGGTGGGCTCGGAATTCTTAGCCTTTTCTTCGCACCCCCAGTTGCGGGAGAATGTGAAGGAGGAGCTGTTGACGGGTCACGTTCCGCTTGACTTGACAATTTTCTCACCAGCAGGTCTTTGAACCTCTGCAGACTTGTGTCTGCCGGAAAGAGAGATACAACGTAGGTTTTAAATCTAGGATCGAGCACGGTGGCCAAAATGTAGTGCTCTGATTTCAACAGATTGACCACCCGTGAATCCTGGTTAAGCGAATTAAGGGCTCCATCCACAAGTCCCACATGCCTAGCGGAATCGCTCTGTTTTAGCTCCTCCTTCAATCTCTCCAGCTTCTTCTGCAAAAGCCTGATGAGGGGAATGACCTGACTCCGGCTGGCAGTGTCTGAACTGACTTCACGTGTGGCAAGTTCAAAGGGTTGCAGAACCTTGCACAACGTTAAAATCATTCTCCACTGCGCTTGAGTCAGGTGCATTCCCCCTCCTTTGCCTACATTGTAGGTAGCTGTATAGGCTTGAATGGCCTTTTGCTGCTCCTCCATCCTCTGAAGCATATAGAGGGTTGAATTCCACCTCGTTACCACCTCTTGCTTCAGATGATGGCAGGGCAGGTTCAGGACTGTTTGCTGGTGCTCCAGTCTTCGGCACGCGGTGGCTGAATGCCGAAAGTGGCCCGCAATTCTTCGGGCCACCGACAGCACCTCTTGCACGCCCCTGTCGTTTTTTCAATAATTCTGCACCAACAAAATTCAATGTATGTGCAAAACATGGGACGTGCTGGAATTTGCCCAGATGTAATGCACGCACAATATTGGTGGCGTTGTCCGATGTCACAAATCCCCAGGAGAGTCCAATTGGGGTAAGCCATTCTGCGATGATGTTCCTCAGTTTCCGTAAGAGGTTGTCAGCTGTGTGCCTCTTCTGGAAAGTGGTGATAAAAAGCTTAGCCTGCCTAGGAACGAGTTGGCGTTTGCAAAATGCTGCTACTGGTGCCGCCGCTGCTGTTCTTGCTGCGGTAGGCAATACATCTACCCAGTGGGCTGTCAGTCATATAGTCCTGAGTCTGCCCTGCTCCACTTGTCCACATGTGCGTGGTTAAGTGGACATTGGGTACAACTGCATTTTTTAGGACACTGGTGACTCTTTTTTTGACGTCTGTGTACATTTTCGGTATAGCCTGCCTAGAGAAATGGAACCTAGATGTCATTTGGTACCGGGGACACAGTACCTCAAGCAATTCTCTAGTTCCCTGTGAATTAACGGTGGATACCGGAAACACGTTTCTCACCACCCAGGCTGCCAAGGCCTGAGTTATCCGCTTTGCAGCAGGATGACTGCTGCGATATTTCATCTTCCTCGCAAAGGACTGTTGGACAGTCAATTGCTTACTGGAAGTAGTACAAGTGGTCTTCCGACTTCCCCTCTGGGATGACGATCGACTCCCAGCAGCAACAACAGCAGCGCCAGCAGCAGTAGGCGTTACACTCAAGGATCCATCGGAGGAATCCCAGGCAGGAGAGGACTCGTCAGACTTGACAGTGACATGGCCTGCAGGACTATTGGCTTTCCTGTCTAAGGAGGAAATTGACACTGAGGGAGTTGGTGGTGTGGTTTGCAGGAGCTTGGTTACAAGAAGAAGGGATTTAGTGGTCAGTGGACTGCTTCCGCTGTCACCCAAAGTTTTTGAACTTGTCACTGACTTCTGATGAATGCGGTCCAGGTGACGTATAAGGGAGGATGTTCCTAGGTGGTTAACGTCCTTACCCCTACTTATTACAGCTTGACAAAGGCAACACACGGCTTGACACCAGTTGTCCGCATTTCTGTTTAAATAATTCCACACCGAAGAGGTAATTTTTTTTGTATTTTGACCAGGCATGTCAATGGCCATATTCGTCCCACGGACAACAGGTGTCTCCCCAGGTGCCTGACTTAAACAAACCACCTCACCATCAGAATCCTCCTTGTCAATTTCCTCCCCAGCGCCAGCAACACCCATATCCTCATCCTGGTGTACTTCAACAGTGACATCTTCAATTTGACTATCAGGAACTGGACTGCGGGTGCTCCTTCCAGCAGTTGCAGGGGGGCGTGCAAATGGTGGAAGGCGCCACCTCTTCCCGTCCAGTGTTGGGAAGGTCAGGCATCGCAACCAACACAATTGGACTCTCCTTGGGGATTTGTGATTTAGAAGAACGCACAGTTCTTTGCTGTGCTTTTGCCATCTTATCTCTTTTAAGTTTTCTAGCAGGAGGATGAGTGCTTCCATCCTCATGTGAAGCTGAACCACTAGCAATGAACATAGGCCAGGCCCTCAGCCGTTCCTTGCCACTCTGTGTCGTAAATGGCACATTGGCAAGTTTACGCTTCTCCTCAGACGATTTTGATTTAGATTTTTGGGTCATTTTACTGAGCTTTATTTCTTTGGATTTTACATGCTCTCTACTATGACATTGGGCATCGGCCTTGGCAGACGACGTTGATGGCATTTCATCGTCTCGGCCATGACTAGTGGTAGCAGCTTCAGCACGAGGTGGAAGTGGATCTTGATCTTTCCCTATTTTACCCTCCACATTTTTGCTCTCCATTTTTTAATGTGTGGAATTATATGCCAGTAATATATCAATAGCAATGGCCTACTGTACCGTACTGCTATATATTATATACTGGTGGTCAGCAAAATTATGCACTGTCCTCCTACTACTGCGCACAACAACTAAAATGCACCACAGGTATAGATGGATAGTATACTGGACGACACAGAGGTAGGTAGAGCAGTGGACTACTGTATCGTACTGCTATATATTATATACTGGTGGTCAGCAAACTGTGCAAAACTGGAATGCACCACAGGTATGGATGGATAGTATACTTGACGACACAGAGGTAGGTAGAGCAGTGGCCTTCTGTACCGTACTGCTATATATTATGTACTGGTGGTCAGCAAACTGTGCAAAACTGAAATGCACCACAGGTATGGATGGATGAATAGTATACTTGACGACACAGAGGTAGGTAGAGCAGTGGCCTACTGTACCGTACTGCTATATATTATATACTGGTGGTCAGCAAACTGTGCAAAACTGAAATGCACCACAGGTATGGATGGATAGTATACTTGACGACACAGAGGTAGGTAGAGCAGTGGCCTACTGTACCGTACTGCTATATATTATATACTGGTGGTCATCAAACTGTGCAAAACGGAAATGCACCACAGGTATGGATGGATAGTATACTTGACGACACAGAGGTAGGTAGAGCAGTAGCCTACTGTACCGTACTGCTATATATTATTTACTGGTGGTCAGCAAACTGTGCAAAACTGAAATGCACCACAGGTATGGATGGATAGTATACTTGACGACACAGAGGTAGGTAGAGCAGTGGCCTACTGTACCGTACTGCTATATATTATATACTGGTGGTCAGCAAACTGTGCAAAACTGAAATGCACCACAGGTATGGATGAATAGTATACTTGACGACACAGAGGTAGGTAGAGCAGTGGCCTTCTGTACTGTACTGCTATATATTATATACTGGTGGTCAGCAAACTGTGCAAAACTGGAATGCACCACAGGTATGGATGGATAGTATACTTGGCGACACAGAGGTAGGTAGAGCAGTGGCCTACTGTACCGTACTGCTATATATTATATACTGGTGGTCAGCAAACTGTGCAAAACTGAAATGCACCACAGGTATGGATGGGATAGTATACTTGACGACACAGAGGTAGAGAAGTGGACTACTGTACCGTACTGCTATATATATAGTTATACTGGTGGTCAGCAAAATTCTGCACTGTCCTCCTACTATATACTACAATGCAGCACAGATATGGAATGTTTTTCAGGCAGAGAACGTATAATACTGGTGGTCACTGGTCAGCAAAACTCTGCACTGTCCTCCTACTATATAATACTGCTGGTCCCCAGTCTCCACAATAAAGCAATTAGCACACTGAGCACAGATATTTGCAGCACACTGAGCACAGATATGGAGCGTTTTTCAGGCAGAGAACGTAGATATTTGCACTAGCAGCACACTGAGCACAGATATTTGCAGCACACTGAGCACAGATATTTGCAGCCCACTGAACATAGAAACTGAGAGGACGCCTGCCACGTCCTCTCACGATCATCTCCAATGCACGAGTGAAAAATGGCAGCGACGCGCGGCTCCTTATATAGAATACGAATATCGCGAGAATCCGGGATGTTCGGGCGTGCTCGGGTTAACCGAGCAAGGCGGGAGGATACCAGTCTGCTCGGACCCGTGCAAAAAAGGGTGAAGTTCGTGGGGGTGGGGGGGTTCGGATCCCGAGGATCCGAACCCGCTCATCACTAATATATATATATATATATATATATGTACATTTGTTTTTTAGCCCCGTGTTCCCTTTCCCGTATATATATATATATATATAGTATAGAGAGAGAGAGAGAGAGAGAGAGAGAGAGAGAGAGAGAGAGAGGATCCCAAACCATCCGCACACACATGGGCTCAATAAGCGGTGTGCCTGGTACATATAATAATAATTGTTATAGGACCAGCTGGCAACTTTTAGCCAGGGGGGTAAATGCACGCAAGTGGCCCCGGCCTTTCCATTATATACAGTATATATATATATATATATATATATATATATATATATATTTGTTTTTTAACCCCGTATTCCCTTTCCCATATATGTGTATATATATATATATATATATATATATATATATACACACACACACACACACACACGCACGCACGCACGCACGCACGCACGCACACACACAGAGAGGATCCCAAACTATCCACTCACACATAGGCTCAATAAGTGGAGTGCCTGGTACATATAATAATTGTTATAGAACCAGCACTACCAATATATGCAAAAATTCTTTATCAAAAAGAGATAGACATCAAAATAACATGATACAAAAAGTATATACATGCAGGTAGCCAGAGTCATGAAAAATGATTGCAAATAGCCATAAGAAAATCATAGTGACTTAGATGCCAATAATGGGTGGCCAATTCATACCAGTATCCGCATGTCTCCAGCGTGTAGTTCAATTACACATTGTATTATCATTTTGTGTACTCCACTTACATATTTTGTTAACCACCACGTATATAATTTGTGCGCATCACCCCCACCACCCCTTATTTACTTATGCCTATCACCTCCCATACCGCAGCACCCACACCACACACAAACCCCTTATATACATGATGCCCAGGGCCGGTGCAAGGTCTCTCTGCACCCTAAGCAAAGTTTCAGCCTAGCGCCCCCAAATCTACAACTATCCAGGCATGTACTGTCTGTGGTCCGGCAGAAACCCCCATGGGTTACTCACCTTATGTTGTTTTCCCTCATCATTGGCATGGTTCCTCTTACAGGCAGCAGCAGCATTACAGTGACACTGCGGGTGCTGACATGTAGTCAGGTGCTGTTTGCTGCTGGAGAGCCGGGATCCAGGGCCAGGCGCAGGTGCATCAGGGCTATGAAGAGCAACCATGGGGGCGCCCCTCGGGAGCCATAGTTACATCTGCCTCCTATGTGCCTTCACATGACTGGATGATAAATGTGTCGGCACGGAGGAAGCGCTGAGGCATTATGCAGCACAACCTCATAGCGGCAGCTGTACCTGATTACACCTGCCGCCAGCACAGTGTAAAAGGAGGATGTCTCGTACAGAGACATCCTTCAATTTATTGCTTGATGAATTCAGTGGTGCCCTCCAAGGGCTGGCGCCCTTAGGCAGCTGCCTAATGGAAGAGCCGGCCCTGCCACAGTCACACACAAACCCCTTAAATATACAATGTCTGCCACTCCCCACACCCCAAACACACAAACACCTTATATACATTAGTGCCCGTCACCCGCACTCTTATACTTTAAGGTCATGATGCCAGTACCATGCACTTGTAGCCTACTTTTTTGGGCTCCCAGGATGTACAGTAATGTTCTATGGCAGGTAGGAAAGAGCAGAAAAATTTGGTTTGTTGCAATGGGCTGCAGCTGGGTATGGCAGGCTGGGGGCAGTGAACACATGTTCCCGGCTGCGGAGCGCATTCACTCTGTCTACAGCTGCTGCGGGCATGAGAAGGGAGGATAAGGTGCTCTAGTGCTGCACGCGGAGAAGGGAGAGGAACATGCTGCTAGTGCTGCTTGCCTGGCCAGTATAGACCTCATGCCAAAGCTGCAGTCCTCTGCAGGGGCGGATCCAGAACAAAATGACAGGGGGGGCACCATTACAAGGAAAGAGGGGGTTGGGGTATTCTTTTATGTGTGCCAAAGGCACGCGCGCTCCTGGAAAAGTGGGTGTGGATCCGCAACAAGGGTCATGGCCTCAAAAGCAATGCCCTCATTTTCATCACACTTTCTAACCATTCCTCATCCATTCCAATGCTCATGCCTACCTTTTCCTCCTCAGTCCTCACCCAGCCCCTCACCAGTCACAGCCAGGCTCCCCTTCCCAGCCTCTAGACTCCGAGTAACCGTCCTTTCTTCCACCTCCTGACCCCTTTTCCCGCATCCACCACTGCTCAGCTCCTAACCTCAATCTCAGACTGCTTTTCTGTATATACGGAGAGGCAGTGGGCGACTTAGAGTATGATGGAGAGAGGCAGTGGGTGACAAGAAGAGGGTGGCAGAAGAGAAAGGTGACAGGTAGAAATAGTGGGAGATGGAGAGGCAGCGGATGATAGGAAAGGGTGACGGCAAAAGACAGTGGGTGACAGGGAGGTGACGGGGAGAGGCAGTAAGTGACAGGGAGAGAGTGACAGGGAAAGGCAGTGAGTACCAAGGTAAAGCAGAGGGTGACGGGGAGAGGGTGATGCCTTGCAGAGTCAGAGGATGACCGGAGAGGCTGACAGGATTATAGTGACTCAGGGGAGAAGCAGAGGGTGAGGGTATGGGGAGAGACAGTGAGAGACATAGAGGCAGTGGGTGACAGGGAGAGGCAGTGGATAGATAAGAACCCCTTGGTCCATCTATTCTGTCTTTGTACATGCACTATTATACACTAGAGTTCATGTTTGTCACGAGCCAATTTATTAACCAGTATATTTTTGGATTGTGGGAGAAAAACGGAGTTCCCGGAGGATACACATGCAAGTACGGGAGAATATACAAGCTCCACACAGGGAATGGAACCCAAGTGCTCAGAGGCAGTAATGCTAACCACTACACCATCTGTACTGCCCGATGCAGCGAGCACATTACTATCCCCAGTACGTTGCCCCTCCCCCTTCAAGGAGTGCAGCAAGCACATACCCCTCACTAGTAGACCAGTAAGTATGTCCGCACCCAGAGCAGCACAGTGAGCACATACCCCCAAACCAGTAAAGGAGGGATTGTGCCCCCTTTCAGGTGCTGGAGCTAAAAAATATTAAAATATAATTACATTATATATATATATATATATATATATATATATATATCTAGTTCAAAATGTGGCACTCTCCTAATACCAATAAACAGCGGCGCCGGGTGCCCTCATAGATAATATGTAAAATGTTCCAGGGATGCGGCACTCACGGCTAATGTAACCAGACAACCAGACCTTAAGGTGATCTCAACGTTTCAATTTCTATTTGAAATTTTCATCAGAAAATAAACAAAAGTAACCATAAAAATCTTACCTTATATCCCAAACACCCTGTGCAAAAAGTCCACGTCCAGACTCTCGACGCTGGCGTCCGTACTGTGCCCCGTCGCGCCTATGTGACGTCAGCATACCGGAGTCTGGTTGCTAAGTGATTAGAAATAAACAGAAAAAGGAAGAAAAACACTATTATGCATATTGAGCTCCATAGTTCCTAGCAGACACTAGATAGTAATCCTAACCTATAATAAGCAGATATTACAGAACATGAATGCTGGATATTTATATGAATACGTTCAAATTCAGTTGTTCATTTAATTTGTGCAGGTGCATGGTATTGAGATTGTAAATCCAACTAGCTTCTTTCTGTAAGAGCAGTTTTGCTCTGTCACCTCCTCGTACCTGTTCAGGGACCCCATCGATCATTTTGTAGCGAAGTGTGGACAAGCCTTGCATATGGTTCCTGCGGTGCAGGGCCATTCTTTCTTTAAATATCCTGACTGTTTTGCCCACATATACCAGGCCACATGGGCACCTGATACAACAGACAATGTGGGTACAGCTGCATGTAAAGACCTGTTTGATTTTTAACAGTTTGCCAGTATGCGGGTGGGAAAAGTATTGCCCTGTTCAAAGTACCCACAAATTATGCACCCCAGACACTTGTAGTTCCCTGTTTTTTTTGTAAGAAAATGTGGCTGCTTTTGATCCAAAGAGCCCGTGACATCCGTTTTAACCACACTGTCCTTGATGTTTCTGCCACGTCTATAACAGGGTACCAATCTACTATTTTTTTAATAGCGGGTGTTTGGGATATAAGGTAAGATTTTTATGGTCACTTTTGTTTATCTCCTGATGAAAATTTCAAATAGAAATCGAAATGTTGAGATCACCTTAAGGTCTGGTTGTCTGGTTACATTAGCCGTGAGTGCCGCATCCCTGGAACATTTTCTATCTATATCTATCTATCTATCTATCTATCTATCTATCTATCTATCTATCTATCTATCTATCTATCTATCTATCTATATATGTATTTATATATATATATTGTCAAAGTCAGAAAAATGTTTCTATGCACGTTGCCATATTTGCACCGCACACTGGTCTGCGCTGCGCATGCGTACGCTCTCCCGTGAAGGCGCATACCCGCAATAGCGTGCACCCGCGGGCGCACGGTATGCGTATTTACGGTAGAGTTTATGTAATCGTAGCGTGCGACTCATTCGTTACATATTTTCACAATTAATGTAGTTTATAGATCATGATCCCTTTGATAGTTTCTGAAAGTTTGGTTAATATAGAAAGTCCCGGAATGGAGGAATTCCTCTTTGTATTGTACGAAGGGTCTGACAAGAGTCATACAGCAGTGTTTGGTACCCATCGGAAGAGTATTTAATTAGCAATATTCCGGTGTTGGTTTGGAGCGTATAAATCGCTCGTGCGGATAGTTATGGACATAAGAAGTTTATGTCCATTTCTATTATTTACTCATACTCAGGTATGCGGCGGGAAACCCAGTTTCCCACCCACCTGAGCTGTTGGAAATCGTCACAGCCCACCTGTATGAATCAACCTATGACCTTTTGTTATGATGCAGGGCCGAATTCCTTCGTCCAATGGACAATGGGATTGTAGGGACTATGAGATTGCATTGTGTGTGGGGCATAAATAGGCAGGCCGACCATATCCAACTTCACTCTCATCAACGGTTTTCTGCTGATAATCGGGAGCTGGATATCGAGGCGCATGCGATCATACCCTTTGTGCGTAAGTTTCTCTCCGTAATCATATTGTCTTACTGTGAGCCAATCTCTCTCTCTCCGTCTCTCTCTCTCTCTCTCTCTCTCTCTTCTCTTTCTCTCGTATCTCCCATTGACTAGTATTGTATAGTATTAGATCAGCATAGTATTGTAGTGTATTTCTTGTATAGTTATTTGGTTAGGAAGTCTCTGTAATATTGTAGTGTATCATTTGTACTGTGATTCTTTTTGCAAGTATAATAGTTATAATACAGATAATAGGCTTTGGACCCTAAACAGGTATCTGTGTATTTTCTCATAGTGTTGTGTTCACTTGAGCGTCGGTGACGCTCAAGCAGCTTTGTAGTTAGTCAGGTTACACAAGGTTGCACTTACACCCTGTATTCACATTAAGGTATTCTGTGTATTTCATTGATAAAAGGTTTAGTCATAAAGGTATAGCGTTGTGAGCGTCTGCGCCGCTGGTGATCTCCTCGTGGTCTCGAGCGTCCGCTACGCCGTAGCGAATCATTACTCTAATCATAGCCAATAACGTGCTGTCCTGTGATCTCTGGGCCGTGAGCGAACGTGACGCTTGAGCGTCTCGCCTACGGCTGAGCGATCGTTACGCAACTAGCGTACCCTTACGGTACTTCTTAAGTAAACAGCGTACTGTGTTCTTAGACTTCATTAAGGGTTGTTTATACGACAAAAGAATTTAGCATTGTCAATTGGGGACTCGTCCTGTCCTTCTCATATCTGCACTAGGTAGATCAGCAGACATTATCCCCCAGCAAAGGGTGGGAGGTTGTCTCGCAGTGCTGACGGGATAAGCGTCTGCTTCGCTTAGATAAAGAGTGCTGAAGGAATCCGGGAACCGGAAGTAAGAACAAAACGCTTGTGTCTTTTAAAACTGTATTTCTCTTCTGTCTTGCGTATACACGCACGCATACATATATATCTGCATTTCTTTTTCAAATTTCGTATATCACTATTCCTGTTTGCCAATTTTTATAGTTGATAGAAAGTGCTAAAAGAGATTTGCTGTTATTTCATAGTAGAGGTAATAGTTAAAATATAGACCAACACACGGCTTGTCTGGGAGATAAGGCAGTCAGTGTGGTGTGCGGTAGATGATCAGGGATCATCTACATTGATAAAGGTAGAAATTGTGTTACGGTGGATCTTTGTTTTGCGTACACGTGTCTCTAACAAAGACTAGCGTACGCAATCCAGAGGCAGACGCACGCAGCGTACATTACGCAACGTAGCGTCCGGTTACGCCCACGTAGCTCAAGTCACGAAAAGTTGGATTTTAGCGCAAAGCGATAAATAACGCACAGCGGTAGATAACGCAACGCGGTAAATAACGCAAATCTATTTTTGGAAAAATCTGAAATTTAGTTTAACAGATCCTGCTCCTAATTGGTAACACAGCTGGGCTGAAGACAATTTCTGCGCAGAAATAGATATAGAAACAAAGTGTACATGTGTTGAGTGAGTGTGTTTTTATCACATAAGTTTATATAACTTAGAGGTTGAACCAAAAGGAAAGTCGGGTACTCGTCAAGGAACATACGTGTAAGTGACATATACGGTGGCTAGGGAGGCATCCCTGGTTAAATAATATTTGAGCATTAGAGTATAGGAGGTCATAAGGTAACAGACCAGGAGGTCATAAGGTAACAGACCAGGAGGTCATAAGGTAACAGGTAAAATAGACAAAGAGGTCCGCTATAAAGGTACAAGAGGCACAACGCCAGGGGTGTTGGTGCAGAACCCATATAGGCCATACAAGCTCATGCTGAAGGAATTCGCAGCCGAAATTTTCGATTCCATTGATCTTTCAGTACAATAACAAGTAGTGCTTATGTACTGAACGATTGTACCGCACGTAATTGTGTGCAGTAGTTAGTAATCTGACCTAATACCATTAGAGTAAAGTGGTCACAAACGCTATTTGTACATTCTGACGTGATTTGTGTAATTTTTTATTTTTGGAAGGGAAGTTCGCTGGTCACTCAGGAACTATCTAACAACCCCACCTTTACTGGAAAGAGTAAGTGTCCTGCGGGTAACCCTCATATGTTCCAGTAAACAGAAGGTTCCATAGGGGCCCTGTATCGAGTACGCCAGCACCATATCGGTGTGATCAGGTCGTATTGGTCGAGGTGGGCGAGTGAGTGGGGTACTCGGTAAACCGCCACCGCCGGCCTATTGTGAATAATTTGGTTTGCTGTAAGGGTTCGCTGAAGACCGTGATATAAAGATCACAGGAGTAGTAAGCAACACCTGCAGATTATGGGGGCCAATTGTTCAGGTAGGGGGCGATCAACCTCGGTTCGGGTTGATTCAGAGAACCGACCAGTTGGGTCGGCAAGGTACATCATGTGTGAAAAATACGGAAGTCACACAGAATCTTTATGTGATGAATGGGAGAGAATGACTGTACAAGACAGGGAGAAATTCCCAAGAATAGGTAGCTTCAGTCCAGAAGTGTTACAAAATTTAAGGAGGAGGATATGTCTCATAAAATCAACAAAGAGACGAATTCAGCATCATGATTATTTACAGTTGTGGCAGCAGGAAGGTGAGATACAGAGAGGTTTGGCTCTGGCGGCGGGATCTGGGGCAGTCAGGAAGCTGATAGCCACAGCCCCTCCTCCACCATACATTGCAGGAGAGAAGTTGATTGCGGAGAGAAACGCACTGGGTTGTAAAACACAAACTCTTAGTAACCCTGTAAATGTCAATGATGTTAACCAAGTAACCCAGGCAATTATTAACCCGTGCAAGTTGTACCCTGTTTTGAACTTTCCTCAGGAGTGTGATCAAGAAGACGATTCGACAACAATTTCAGCGCTCTCTCTAGCGGCCACCATATCAGAAACCACAGTAGGAACTGCACCTCTCACGAGATTAGTGAAGGCCCCTAGCGGAGGGATAGGTGAGGTCGTGTCAACGGGTAAGTATGGCACCATGCATTACACTGAAACAATTTCACCACAAGCTGTAGAATCTACACAGAATGAAGTTGTTAGAGTTAATCCAGTTAAGGTGATAGTAGTTCCCAATGGGAAAACAGATGCATCAGGAGCCACACCCGTTAGGAACATTGCCATGTATTGCCCGTTTACTAGAATGGAATTGAGGACTATAGTGTCTGAATTCCCAGACCCCAGAAAAGATTTAGTGGCAAGCCAAAAATACATCAGGGATCTAGGAAACACTTTAGAGCCCAATAATAAGGATTGGCAGATAGTGCTAAGAGCTTGCTTACCTTCCAATGTCGACTCAGTTCAATTCTTGACTGATTGTGGACTAGATAAAGATGTACCGCTTACAGATGTGTACGACAAGGATAATGTAAAAAGGATAAATTTGCAGCTAAAAGAGTATTTCCCAGCCGTTGCTAAATGGAATAAAATATTTTCCATTAAGCAAAAGGAGTCCGAAACGGCAACAGAATATTTTCACCGGGCACTATTAGAAATGGCAAAATACACTGGTATAGAAGACATTAGGACCAACCCAAACCATCAAGAAGTAGCAGTATCTGTACTGATGGATGGTTTAAAGGAAACATTAAAAGCTAGGGTACAGACCACGCAACCATGTTGGCGAGGTCTGTCGGTGTCCACTTTGAGAGAGGCTGCTATTGATCACGACAGAAACATCACCAGGCACAGAGAGTCGCAAAGTGATAAGTTGATGTCAGTAAGTATACAGGCGCTGACCACAAAGCAGCCTGCGTATGTACCATCGAATCCTGTAAGTAAGTCAACTGTAATAACTTGTTATTCCTGTAACAGACCGGGACACTATGCACGAGAATGTAGAGTAAGAAATGTACCAAAATCTTTTCAACCCCCTAGACAACGACACGACACACGACATTGGGAGCAGGGTCCACAGAGGCGGAGTTTTGAGCCACATACAGGGGAAACAAAAAGATATCCCCCGAACAGAGACTGGCATGCCTCTGGTAGTTCCCAGCTAACTCCCTCACAAGTAGTCGCTGCCAGCGGGGTACAGGCAGGTCACCATACCCAATAGGGGTGTGGCCATACCTGTAATCTGCAGCCAGTTAAGTTGATTGCCAGTCTTGGAAGCGAACCAGAGATTGCAATCAATGTAGCTGGTAAAACTTTAAACTTTCTTGTAGACACAGGGGCGGCCAAGTCAGTGATAAATTCGACAGTGGGCATGAGAACCACTGGTAGGACAATTCCAGCCATGGGAGTAACAGGAGTAGTCCAGCACTACCCTGTTAGCAAACCAGCCGAGATTACAATAGGGCCTTTGCATACCAAGCATTCCTTTTTGCTGGCTGCATCTGCACCAACTAATCTCCTGGGTAGAGACTTACTATGTAAAATGGGTTGCGTCATTTATTGTACGCCTGAAGGTGTATTCTTGGACATTCCTGAGAATCACGCTCAGGAAGTACGAGACATGTTAGACTCCCCATCAAAATTAATGTCACATTCCATTATGACAAATAGGAATCCATCCCAAGTAGAAGAGATGACATCTCAGATACCAGAGTCACTTTGGACAAAAGATGGACAGGACACTGGATTAATGGCAAATGTAGCTCCAGTAGTTGTACAAGTAAAAGATGGTAGGATAGCTCCAAAAATCCCACAGTATCCTCTGAAGCCAGAGGTGGAGTTAGGAGTTTTCCCAGTAATAGAACGCTTGCTGCAACAGGGCATTCTGGTAAGAACGTCCAGCACAGCCAATAGTCCCATCTTCCCTGTTAAAAAGAGTGGGGGGAGGGGTTACAGACTAGTGCAGGATCTAAGGGGGATTAACAAAATAGTTGAGAGTCAGTTCCCCGTAGTGCCTAATCCAGCTGTCATCCTAATGCAAATTCCTCCCACTGCCAAATTTTTCACTGTTATTGACCTCTGCTCCGCTTTCTTTTCGGTACCTCTGCACCCTGACAGCCAATATTTGTTTGCTTTTACATACAGAGGAGTCCAATACACATGGACTCGGTTACCCCAAGGTTTCATAGATAGTCCAAGTATATTTTCTCAGGCTTTGCATGATTGTTTACAGTCTTTCCAACCAGAGAGTGGATCAGTATTGATACAGTACGTGGACGATTTACTGCTGTGTTCAGATTCACTGGAAGCCTCTCTGAAGGATACGAAACAACTCCTGTTTCATCTTTCAGACACAGGTCACAAGGTTTCCAAAGACAAGTTACAATTATGCGAAACTAAGGTAAAATATTTGGGACACTGTCTAACACAAGGACTGAGACACCTGACCGCTGATAGAATCCAAGCCATTAGAGACATGACACTGCCACAAACCCAGCAACAGATCAGGACGTTTTTAGGAATGTGTGGGTATTGCCGTAATTGGATCCCAGGGTTTTCCATATTGGCGCTACCTTTGCAGGAAATGGTCTCTTCAAACAAACCTGATCGGATTTCGCATACAGACAAATCCGAAACAGCATTTGAGAGACTTAAGCAATGCCTAACGCAGGCACCAGCACTAGGTATGCCAGACTATGGGAAACCCTTTGAACTATACGGAACAGAAAGTGCTGGGTGCGCAGCAGGTGTACTAACCCAAAAACACGGTGATGCCAGCAGGCCAGTTGCATACTACAGCGCTCAGCTAGATACGGTAGCGCGATCCCTCCCCACATGCTTGCGAAGCGTTGCTGCGATAGCATTGCTAGTGACAAAAAGCGAAGATGTCGTGCTAGGCCACAACCTCACAATCCATACACCACATGCGGTATCTGCCTTATTGAATTCTGCCCAAACCAGACACGTCTCATCAGCAAGGTTCACAAGATGGGAATTGGCATTAATGGCCCCAGTAAACATCACCATAAGGAGATGCAGCGCATTAAATTCTGCAACATTTCTCCCAGGTGTGCCTGGTCAGACACAAAGGGTGGAAGGTGAGAGTGATGGGGAAGGAGGATTTAATGCAAAGGAAGATACACATGATTGTATGGAATATTTGACCCAAAATTTTACCGCAAGGCCTGACATCAGTGACAATCCACTGGAAGATGCAGAACTCACGTTCTACATTGATGGTAGTTGTCATAGACAGTCAGACTCGGGAGACTTGTGTACTGGATACGCAGTCGTAGATGACCAAGACACCATAGAAGCGGAACCGCTAGGCCCACCTCACTCAGCCCAGGTTGCTGAACTGGTCGCCCTAACCAGAGCATGTGAATTGGCTAAGGGCAAGTCAGCCAATATCTACACCGATTCTAGATACGCCTTCGGGGTAGTACATGATTTCGGAGCCCTATGGCGCCTCAGAAATTTCATGACGGCAGCTGGTACACCGATAGCGCATGCAGCTCACATAAAAAGGCTTCTAACAGCGATACAGGAACCCGACAGAGTGGCTGTTATCAAATGTAAAGCACATACATATAGTCAAGACCCAGTGTCACTTGGTAACAGCCGAGCAGACGAAGCCGCAAAGCTTGCAGCTGCTACCCCCATACAGACAGACACCACACAACTGATGGTATTTAATACCATCAACACACAGAAGTTGTGTGAGATGCAGAATTTGTGTTCCACACAGGAAAGAGCAGTCTGGAAAGCAAAGGGATATGGCCAGGAGTCCTCAGGGCTCTGGACGGATGGACATGGTAAACCAGTGGCCCCCAGAGCATATCTTCCATGTCTGGCTGAAGCAGCTCATGGGTTGACTCATCTAGGCAAGGAGGGAATGTGCAAATTGGTAAGAGCATACTGGTGCGCCCCAGGATTCTCCTCTCATGCGAGTAAAAGAGCAATGTCATGCCTTACCTGTCTGAGAAAGAATATTGGAAAGGCAATACCTACAGAACCATCCCATATCCCACCTGCCGGCGGCCCTTTCCAGGTAATACAAATTGACTTCATTCAATTACCCCCATGTCGAAGTTTTAAATATGTACTTGTTTGTATAGATGTTTTCTCGAATTGGGTCGAAGCATTTCCAGCAGCTACAAATACCGCTATGTTTACAGCTAAGAAAATTGTACAGGAATTTGTATGTAGATATGGTATCCCTAGAATCATTGAAAGTGATAGGGGTACCCATTTTACCGGTGATGTCTTTCAAGGAATGTGTAAATTAATGGGTATTGATAGCAAGCTGCACACTCCGTACCGTCCACAGGCGAGTGCGAAGGTCGAAAGAGTGAACAGCACTATTAAAAATAAATTGAGTAAAGTAATGGCAGAGACAGGATTGACGTGGCCAGAAGCTTTACCCATTGTTTTGTATAGCATCAGAACCACTCCCAGGTCCCCTCTTAATCTGTCTCCTTTTGAAATCTTGTTTGGTCGACAACCGCATGTCATGATTAACCCTCAGGATGATTTGAAATGTAACAATGAAGTAACTGTAAAATACTTGATTAACATGAGTAAACAGTTGAGGAATCAAAATGATAATCTGAAATTGGTGATTCCTGATTTACCAGATAGTAATTGTCATGACATTGAACCTGGGGATTATGTAATGATACGAAATTTTCTACGCTCAGGTTGTCTTATTGATAGATGGGAAGGACCATACCAGGTCTTATTGACTAGCACCACAGCATTGAAGGTTGCTGAGAGAGAGACTTGGGTCCATTCATCCCACTGCAAAAAGGTTGCTGACCCAGAGAAGTCCCGTGATAAGGAACAGACGGTAGAGGTTGTATCACTGGAGTGTCTGTTCCAGGAGGACTGAGGCGGCACCTGAGCCTTGAAGACCGAAAGCAGCTGTCGACTCCCCACTCCCTTTTATTGTTTTCCTCCACTTCCCATCCCCTCTCCCTTAAAATTTCTTTTTCCCCCTTCTCATTCTTCTCCATTTCCTCCTCAAAGATGGACTTGCCCCAAGAGACTGTGATCCGGATTTTGATGTTAACTATGATGTTGACCAGAGCAGTCTGTTCCGGCGAGAGTACCATGGAGGTCGAGAGAGGTTCTGGAATGGGTTCCGATTATGATGATGGAGGCGTAGTTTTCCAAGATCAACCAAACCAACAAGCAAAGGCGAGTATCAGAAAACGATCCGATAGAAGAAATTGTGATGGATTGTTAGCTGAAGAAAACTGTATCTGTAGGCTTTGTGACAATTTGGTTGAAGATGGATGCATAAAGAAATGCCAATCCAGTTTTAATATCCATATGGACCGGCATCCATTGAGTGACTATCACTCCTTAGTGGGTAACGTGTTAAACCAAACAGATTGTTGGGTATGCTCTCAAGTACCTCAGGGTCATAGCAAATCAGGGCTAGTACCATTTCCTTTAACGTTAGGGGAGGTACTTGAGCTAAGTGGTGGGAGACCGGTGGACCGGAGGTTTAATATCTCCAGCCCTCCTAGTTTGAAGCTCCACCAATACCATGTGGATAGGTCCCTCTTATGTTTTAATATCTCCAATCCCCGTAAGCCGGGAAATTGGGAAGTGTCATGGAGCAACCTTACCATGACCTTTTCACACAGAGCAGATAGAATGCCTACAGATACAGAGCTTGTACGCCACATAGCCAGTAGAGGAAAATCTTTCCGGTATCGATATACCTTAGGAAATAGGATTACTAGAGTTGGAGAGGTATCACCAGGATACTGTGCACATATCGTACAAACTGATACGTGCCTTAAACAGATGGAAGAATTAGGGTCAGGAGATTTCACCTGGAAGGTTTGTAACATGGTAATGTCCTTCTCCGTCCCTTATGTTCTCCCCGATGACGCATATTTCATATGCAGGAGAAAGGCGTACAAGTGGCTTGCCCCAAACTCTGAAGGATTGTGTTATATTGGAAAAGTATTGCCTGAAGTGATGACTGTTACACATGACAAAATGAAGGACATACACCGTGGTGCCCAAGCTCCTTATACTCACACTCATTACGAGCACCGAGTTAAAAGACAACTGTCAGAAAGGTTAGAGCATCCGGCCTCTGATCTTATCCATGAATCCACCGGGATTCAGGTTCTGGTAGCGTTAGATTTCACTCGCACCGCTCGAGGAGTGATGAATTATAGATACATTTCCGCACTCGCCAATTTGTTAGATAATATCACTGAAATGTATGATGACACGTTTAGATACACTGGAAGAGAACTTCAAGCTTATAAAACAGAACTAGTTCAGCATAGGATGGTTCTTAATTATCTTACAGCAGTAACAGGCGGATATTGTTTTACATTGGCAACACAGTACGGCATAAAGTGTTGCACGTATATCACGAATAGCACCGAGGATCCGGTAGAGGTCATAGACCAAAAGATGGACGATATTCTCCAATTGAAGTGGGAATTTCGTCGAAAACACAATCTCACCCTTGCTGCTGTAGGTAATGAGCTGACTGGTTGGGTGTCATGGTTGAACCCGCGAAATTGGTTCTCCGGTTTAGGAGACTGGGCTCAAGGAGTCATAATGGATGTTGGAAAGTTTCTACTATGTATCTTGGGTGTCGTTATATCGATTGGATTGATATTTAGATGCGGGCAGGCTTTAATGAGGTGCAAACAAAGTACAAAAGTGATGAGCTTGAGGAGTGAGGAAACCGTAATTAACCTGGATTTGATTTATGACCCAATGATAGAAACCAGAATGTGATGAAAATGCGATTATACGGTCCGTTTCTTTCACCTGTTTTTCTGCTTTTCTCCAAGATACAAAGACCCCCTTGGACGAGGAAGTTGACGAGACGCTATACAGACAACAGACAAGCACCAAAGATGAAGTTTTGACAACCTATGATATGGACACTTGATGAACTTTGCCATGGATCCCCAGTTTCCCTAGTATTTTTAAACTCACGCTAGCCCAACATTTTTGTAAATCTGATGGCACTGACAAAGCTATTTGCTCATGCCCAAGGAGCAATACAGCGCAAAGAAGACGACTCTCAACAGATACCGAACAAAACTTCAACAACAGATGTACATTTCCCTGACATAGAATATCATTGCATTTTCCATAAGTGTTCCTTATCTTCATCTCTACAACCCTCAGGTAATGACACACATAGTCGATAGGGAATACAGGCACAGATATCAGCAACCACATACCTCCCCCATTCATGTATCATCAACTAAAATGTGCATCCCCATTTTGTTACAACTGAAAGCCAAAATGAGCTCGGTAGAGTTTGACAGCCCATCCACAGACCCTTAGTACGGGATAAGAAGGAATTCAAATGTATACTTCGCAATACCTCGAAGCTTGATTTACCACACGTACGGCACGATGATACATGACCCTCCAAACATGGACTCATACACACATGCTTCTGCTTTCTCACTAGGTCATACCCTCTTCACACCTACTCCTCTCTTCTTCCTTACCCCACCATGGAAATCAATTAACCCCTGACTTACATTTTTTCTCCTTTTGAAATGTTTTAGAAAGTGGCAGTTATTATTGACTGCCAAAGGGTGGACTGTCAAAGTCAGAAAAATGTTTCTATGCACGTTGCCATATTTGCACCGCACACTGGTCTGCGCTGCGCATGCGTACGCTCTCCCGTGAAGGCGCATACCCGCAATAGCGTGCACCCGCGGGCGCACGGTATGCGTATTTACGGTAGAGTTTATGTAATCGTAGCGTGCGACTCATTCGTTACATATTTTCACAATTAATGTAGTTTATAGATCATGATCCCTTTGATAGTTTCTGAAAGTTTGGTTAATATAGAAAGTCCCGGAATGGAGGAATTCCTCTTTGTATTGTACGAAGGGTCTGACAAGAGTCATACAGCAGTGTTTGGTACCCATCGGAAGAGTATTTAATTAGCAATATTCCGGTGTTGGTTTGGAGCGTATAAATCGCTCGTGCGGATAGTTATGGACATAAGAAGTTTATGTCCATTTCTATTATTTACTCATACTCAGGTATGCGGCGGGAAACCCAGTTTCCCACCCACCTGAGCTGTTGGAAATCGTCACAGCCCACCTGTATGAATCAACCTATGACCTTTTGTTATGATGCAGGGCCGAATTCCTTCGTCCAATGGACAATGGGATTGTAGGGACTATGAGATTGCATTGTGTGTGGGGCATAAATAGGCAGGCCGACCATATCCAACTTCACTCTCATCAACGGTTTTCTGCTGATAATCGGGAGCTGGATATCGAGGCGCATGCGATCATACCCTTTGTGCGTAAGTTTCTCTCCGTAATCATATTGTCTTACTGTGAGCCAATCTCTCTCTCTCCGTCTCTCTCTCTCTCTCTTCTCTTTCTCTCGTATCTCCCATTGACTAGTATTGTATAGTATTAGATCAGCATAGTATTGTAGTGTATTTCTTGTATAGTTATTTGGTTAGGAAGTCTCTGTTATATTGTAGTGTATCATTTGTACTGTGATTCTTTTTGCAAGTATAATAGTTATAATACAGATAATAGGCTTTGGACCCTAAACAGGTATCTGTGTATTTTCTCATAGTGTTGTGTTCACTTGAGCGTCGGTGACGCTCAAGCAGCTTTGTAGTTAGTCAGGTTACACAAGGTTGCACTTACACCCTGTATTCACATTAAGGTATTCTGTGTATTTCATTGATAAAAGGTTTAGTCATAAAGGTATAGCGTTGTGAGCGTCTGCGCCGCTGGTGATCTCCTCGTGGTCTCGAGCGTCCGCTACGCCGTAGCGAATCATTACTCTAATCATAGCCAATAACGTGCTGTCCTGTGATCTCTGGGCCGTGAGCGAACGTGACGCTTGAGCGTCTCGCCTACGGCTGAGCGATCGTTACGCAACTAGCGTACCCTTACGGTACTTCTTAAGTAAACAGCGTACTGTGTTCTTAGACTTCATTAAGGGTTGTTTATACGACAAAAGAATTTAGCATTGTCAATATATATATATATATATATATATGAAATGGAAAAAGATTCTCGTGGGAGCCAATACGCCTTTAGTATGACAATGATTAAAAGTTTTTATTCATACATAAACAAACGATATTTATATCCTAAACATTCGTCATTAGTACAAATTTCTAAAAATTCAATAAAACAATATTACAATCTTATACATAAACATATTTCGGTTGATGTGAGGAATTTACAATCAGGTGATCACAGTCAGAACTTGAAAGAGATATGTCTCCAACCAGGTACTTGTGGTAAAGGCTTTATTAACCCGATGTCGCGAAACCCAACGCGTTTCGTCCGTTAGGACTTCATCAGGGGTTTACAATCAGTTCTTATAATAGAATGGATTACCACTGGTTAGAACTGGTTAGAATTTTCAATGTTACATCCAATCACACGTTCGATTCAATAAATATGGTATCTAAATAGACTTCATCGTAACAGAAAATAACAATTAGGTTGAAGTTAGATGATGTTATTTTCCTTTTTCACAGGAACAAGCACAACCTCACTGGATCCCAACCACCTAAGTGGTTGGGATCCAGTGAGGTTGTGCTTGTTCCTGTGAAAAAGGAATATAACATAATCTAACTTCAACCTAATTGTTATTTTCTGTTACGATGAAGTCTATTTAGATACCATATTTATTGAATCGAACGTGTGATTGGATGTAACATTGAAAATTCTAACCAGTTCTAACCAGTGGTAATCCATTCTATTATAAGAACTGATTGTAAACCCCTGATGAAGTCCTAACGGACGAAACGCGTTGGGTTTCGCGACATCGGGTTAATAAAGCCTTTACCACAAGTACCTGGTTGGAGACATATCTCTTTCAAGTTCTGACTGTGATCACCTGATTGTAAATTCCTCACATCAACCGAAATATGTTTATGTATAAGATTGTAATATTGTTTTATTGAATTTTTAGAAATTTGTACTAATGACGAATGTTTAGGATATAAATATCGTTTGTTTATGTATGAATAAAAACTTTTAATCATTGTCATACTAAAGGCGTATTGGCTCCCACGAGAATCTTTTTCCATTTCAAATCTACTCTTAATACCTCATCTGACAGAGGGTATTTCTTAGTGGTTTGAGACTAGTGGTATAGCGCAAAAAAGGGGTTAATTTTTGTTTTATCTATATCTATATATATATATATATATATAAATCTCCTGTCACACTGACACACTGAGGGGGAGTGAGCAGTAGTTAGACTGGAGAAACACATGGCCTCCCCTGCCATCCCCTGGTCCGGTGCACTGCACACCCCCAGCGCAGCAGCACCCGCACCCCGGTCACCTCACCTGGACTATGATTATAGCTATGGCTGCGGCGGCAGTGATCTCCGGAGACTGGTGGCCGCTCAGCCACCTGAGATTGCAGAAGTGCCTCTCACTGCTCCATGAGGGTGCCCGCCACGACGCTGTGTCACCAAAGGAAAGGCGGGCCATACCCGCGGCTGTCCTGACAGTGAATGTGAGAGCGCAGCCGCAGCAGCAGCCAGCCGCACAAACCACTGGACCACCAAGGTAGATGCGGCCGGGGGAGCATTATTTAAATTATCTTTCTAAAACACTCTTCTAAACGACAGGGGGGGCACGTGCCTTGGTGCCCCCCCGCTGAATCCGCCACTGGTCCTCTGCGATAGTCACGGTGACCCAAATGCCTTATAGAGTACCCATCCAACTAGCCAGTGCTGCCTTACCAACCCCCTCCCCATTCGCAGCCTACTAAGCCTCGCTCCCTCTCAGAGCCCCTGCTGACACAGCAATGTGCAGCAGCCACAGACTGACACTGAAACCCGGGAGGCAGGCAGAGATCCTTCCCAGCTATCAGGTATATGCAGATAAAGCACAGCAGTGGCCCTAGCACTTGTACTGGCTCAGGGGGCACATGGCACCCTGACCTCCTACCTAGGCCGCTACTGGGTGTGGGGAACTACCCTAAAAATCTGGAGTTTCTCTCACCTGCAGGAAAGTACTGTAGGCATGTACAGCTCCTCAATACCACCCCTTCCCCAACGGCATTAACCCACACGTTCCTGGCTGGACCTGTTGCACCTGTATTTCTGCAATATGTACCTACTGCCGTAACCCTGTGTTAACCTGCATCCTGTGTTCTACCTTGTTAATAAACCAAACCTGGTTAAGTTATTCAGGGCTATTTCTTGACAACTTGGATCTCAGTACAAACAAAAATTGCCCCCTAAATGGACAATTTTAAATTGTAAGGAGCATGGCCTTTCAGGAAAAGACTATCCTGCATCCAAACATTTCACCCTGCACACCCAGACATTTGCCACCACACGAACAAAAAATCCTGATACATAGCCTCATATTATTTGTCTTTTTTCATCCTTATAGTAATACTTCTTACGCAATATGCACCACACGTAATGCCCCTTATAACATTAAATGTCCCTTACACCTTATTATTCCACATACAATAGTGCCCCTTACACTATATTATGCCACACACAGTAATGACCCTTGCACCATATTATGCCCCACACCAATGATTATATTAACATACATCTGCCTCTTATATAATTATTCACAGCTCTTAGACACGCTGCTTCTATTGTGACGGTCACTTACCAAATCTCTTGCTGGTGAGACTCCCTGTGTGGGGTGACCATACCAATGGTCTGTACTACATGCGTAATCTCATGCGTCTGTGGTGTAGGTTAGATGAAGTGGACCCCCCAATGCCAGTGAAGCCGAACAACGCCCTGTGGTGCGCTGCAGCTAACAGCTGTAATGCTGCCCGCTATAGTGCCCGACGAGCTAGCATGAGGGGATATTTAATAAAACAATGATCTCATAAAAGCTGGAAAATTGAATATTTATGTTTTTGGGAGATGGAGATAAATATCTCCTCTCCAGTGACAGTTGCAGTACAGTCCAAAATTCAAACAGGGGAGCCACACCAACTGCCGGTGAGTCCTGAACAGCAATGTCTGGCAGTGTTTGAGGTGGCAGTTGATGTGACACCCCTATATGAATTGTGGACTATTCTGCAACTGCCACTGGAGAGGAGATGTATATCTCCATCTCCAGAGATCATAAATATCACATTTTCCAGCATTTATGAGATAATTATGTTTTATTACTTATCCCCCTAGATCTCCTCCGTGCTGTCTACTTCCTCACATGTCCTCCAGGAGGCATGGCTTAATTTATTTCTTGGCTTATGCCATTTCTTCAGAAACCTACGTTTCTTCGTAGGTACACCTTATGATTCCATGGCTCACTCGGCCCTACAAATGGCCCTTAGTCAACATGAAGACTGACCTCTGTTTCACACTGCTGCTGCATATATCAGTATCTATAGGTTCTGACAATAAACTGTATGAAACCCCACTATGCTTTATCACCAGTGCACATGTAACAGTGAGTACGGCTGTACCTGCACTATATCAATAAACTAACACCACTTGTTAAGTAGCTGGGTGTAGTTTGAGCCATCCGCTCTTATGTGCCCTGTTCCTATATAACTCTGCAATATCAACAGGATACAGTCACTACAGTATACCAGCCCTCAGGATCCTTGCATTCAGGAGACCGTTGATGGAATCCCGATAGATGGTGAAATACTAATGCCTGGCATCCAAACAAGCCTGCCACCAACAACGTGGGAATAGAAACTGTGGTGAGCGAAGCGAGGAGGCCACAAGGGGATTCTCTGCCTCGCTGCCAGGATTCCGGCAGACTGGATGCCGCTGCCGCTATAGTGACAGCCGGCATCCAGTCTGCCGGAATATCATATGTACCAATACATTTTTTGCAAATTGTACGAAAAAATGTAGCAGTCTGTTTTTACATACCATGTGGTGCAGAAGCAATGTGTAACCCTCAAAGTAGAGGACAAGGTAAAGTGAGAAATGTCCCTAGGCATTTCTTACTTATTATTATAGTCATTAATGTAAACACACAAGACAGCTGTGATTGTGCTGTCTTGGTCATAAGACATTTATGACAGATTTATATTTTAATCTTATTCTAAAGCCTCTGGACTAAGGCAATTGCTGCACAGGCTTTACCCTTCTGCTGACCTTGGCTTTGGCATTCACAGTCACACTACTTATATACATTTTTCATCAAACTAGGTTAAACCAGTGATGTGCAGTGAGGTGAGGCAGGTGAGGCAGAGCCTTTCCTGTCATGCTAACGTTTGTGGCAGAGTTTTGACTGTATAAAGTATATAAAATATATAAAGAATTTGTTTGAAATATCTTTGCATTATTCTAATAATTTTTATAGCCAAAACTCTGGAGAAAAAGTCTATGGCAGGTGAGGCAGTGCCCATCTTTGCCACACATCTCTGATCAAAACTCACCATATTTCCAGGAGTTTATACTGCTGCACCGGGTGGTCTTCTGTTTGCCGGCGGTCGGGCTCCCGGCGCTCAGTATACCGGCGCCGGGAGCCCGACAGCCGGCATACCGACACTTATTTTCCCTCGTGGGGGTCCACGACCCCCATACAGGGAGAATAAAATAGTGTGGTTTGCGTAGCGCGCCACCGTGCCCGTAGCGTGGCGAGCGCAGCGAGCGCGCAAGGGGCTCATTTGCGCTCGCCAAGCTGTCGGTAAGCCGGCAGTCGGGCTCCCGGCGCCGGGATGCTGGTCGCCGGGAGCCCGACCGCCGGCCAGCCGTAGTGAACCCTGCTGCACCTGTATATAATGCCCAGATGTACGCTTTGGCTCATATATTGCATGTAAATCTGGCTCTGGTGCTAGCCAGTGCGTCCTGAGCCATTTAGCTCAGCCCAGTCCCTGGGTTAAACAATATAAACACATCAGATCCTATTTACAGAGTACCCTTCATGCAATCCAGGAAACATCTTGGGGTTGCACTGCTGCATTGTCATCCTTGCGCACTTCAAGGTGAAAATCTACCTCCACAAAATGGTAGTACACAAAGGTTTGGGCCATGGCAGACTACTATGAATAAGCGCACTGTGCAAAAGTTTAAATATTACCAACATGGAATTTAATTGTAGTATATTAGTCAAAACTGTTCATATTGGGATCAGATACAGGTGAAACTCAGAAAATTAGAGTATCGTGCAAAAGTAAATTTATTTCAGTAATTCAACTTAAAAGGTGAAACTAATGGGGGTCATTCCGAGTTGTTCGCTCGGTAAATTTCTTCGCATCGCAGCGATTTTCCGCTTAGTGCGCATACGCAATGTCCGCACTGCGACTGCGCCAAGTAAATTTGCTATGCAGTTAGGAATTTTACTCACGGTTTTTTCCTCGTTCTGGTGATCGTAATGTGATTGACAGGAAGTGGGTGTTTCTGGGCGGAAACAGGCCGTTTTATGGGAGTGTGTGAAAAAACGCTACCGTTTCTGGGAAAAACGCGGGAGTGGCTGGAGAAACGGAGGAGTGTCTGGGCGAACGCTGGGTGTGTTTGTGACGTCAAACCAGGAACGACAAGCACTGAACTGATCGCAGATGCCGAGTAAGTCTCGAGTTACTCAGAAGCTGCACAGAGATGTCTTATCGCAATATTGTGAATCTTTCGTTCGCAATTTTAAGAAGCTAAGATTCACTCCCAGTAGGCGGCGGCTTAGCGTGTGCAAAGCTGCTAAAAGCAGCTTGCGAGCGAACAACTCGGAATGACCCCCCAATATATTTTATAGACTCATTACATGCAAAGTGAGATATTTTAAGCCTTTATTTGTTATAATTTTGATGATTGTGGATTACAGCTTAAGAATGTTGGCAGAGTGTTCTGGGGTGCAGTGACGTCAGTCCACACACTTAGTGATTTAAACAGTAATGTAGGTTTATTTAGTGAACACAGGTGACTCAGATGTAACACTGATATCGGTAATCAGGAGCCCATATATCACACAAGGTAACAGCATTAGGTAGTGGTACTTATCAGGAGATGTCTATGGTGGTGAAGCATGGAGGACTGCACAGCCGTGCAGTCTGACTCCCTCTGCAGAGAAGATGATGCATGCACTAGAACACTGTGAGTCTCTTAGCTGAGATCTGCTCCCAGTCTCAGCTCTACACACTTGTACACACAGGACTGTGTCTCTCAGACTCTCTGTGTGTCACGCTCTCACCACTCTCTCTGAGATGGAGGAACATGAAACAATATCATATAACTCCACCTCCGAATGAATTTTGGCATTAGGGGATTAACACTAGGGGATGCACCCATAGACTGCTGTGTAGAAGGAGACAGGCACAGAGTGCACCATATCCTAACAAAGAAAACCCCAAATCTAAAATCTCAAAAATCTCAGAAAATTAGAATATTGTGAAAAGCTTCAATATTGTAGGCTCAAAGTGTCACACCCTAATCAGCTAATTAATCCAAACCACCTGCAAAGTGTTCCTGAGCCTTTAAATGGTCTCTCAGTCTGGTTCAGTACAATTCACAATCATGGGGAAGACTGCTGACCTGGCCGTTTGTTTAGAAAACCATCACTGACACCCTCAACAAGGAGGGAAAGCCTCAAAAGGAAATTGCAAAAAAAGTTGGATGTTATCAAAGTGCTGTATCAAAGCACATTAATAGAAAGTTAAGTGGAAGGGAAAGTGTGGAAGAAAAAGGTGCACAAGCAGCAGGGATGACCGCAGCCTGGAGAGGAATGTCAGGAACAGGCCATTCAAAAGTGTGGGGGAGCTTCACAAAGAGTGGACTGAGGCTGGAGCAGTGGCGCAAGTAGAAATATTTTCTTAGTGGTACTGAGTGCCAAAAAATAGGGGTGGTCACGTGTTGTGAGGGGCGTGGCCACATGCTGCCAGTGGGAGTGGCTACGTGACACTAGCAGCGTGGGCACATGACAGCCCCTTTTTTGGGGGGAGGAATCTGGAGGCAAGGCTAAAAATATATAGTAATGCCTCCAGTATAATAGAAATATATACAGGTTGAGTATCCCATATCCAAATATTCAGAAATACGTAATATTCCGAAATACGGACTTTTTTGAGTGAGAGTGAAATAGTGAAACCTTTGTTTTTTGATGGCTCAATGTACACAACCTTTGTTTAATACACAAAGTTATTAAAAATATTGTATTAAATGACCTTTAGGCTGTGTGTATAAGGTGTATATGAAACATAAATGAATTGTGTGAATGTAGACACACTTTGTTTAATGCACAAAGTTATAAAAAATATTGGCTAAAATTACCTTCAGGCTGTGTGTATAAGGTGTATATGTAACATAAATGCATTCTGTGCTTATATTTAGGTCCCATCACCATGATATCTCATTATGGTATGCAATTATTCCAAAATACGGAAAAATCCAATATCCAAAATACCTCTGGTCCCAAGCATTTTGGATAAGGGATACTCAACCTGTAGTGATACTGCCAGTATAATAGAAATATATAGTATTGCCCCCAATTTAATAACAATATAGTAATGCCTCCATTATAACAGGAAAATACAGCCACTGTCACACTCCCAGTAACTCTGACAAAGTGGGAGGAGCCGTCATGCTGCCAAGCACCATGGTCTTGTTGCTTTGTGGCAGATTATAATTGTGGTAATGGCAAAGTGTGTGGCAGGTGGTACTGCGTACCAGCTGACAAATTCTTAAGGGTACTCCGTAGCAGAGCGTACCCGCATACTTGCACCGCTGGGCTGGAGTTAGTGCATCAAGAGCCACCACACACAGATGGATCCTTGACATGGGCTTCAAATGTCGTATTCCTCTTGTCAAGCCGCTCCTGAACAATAAACAATCTTTAGCATCTTACCAGGGCTAAAGAAAAAAGAACTGGTCTGTTGCTCAGTGGTCCGAAGTCCTCTTTTCAGATGAAAGCAAATTTTACAGCTGATTTGGAAAAGAAGTCCTAGAGTATGGAGGAAGAATGGAGAGGCACACAATCCAAGATGCTTGAAGTCCAGTATGGAAGTTTCCACAGTCTGTGTTGATTTGGGGAGCAATGTCATCTGGTGGTGTTGGTCCACTGTGCTTTTTTAAGTTCAGAGTCAACGCAGCCGTCTACCAGGACATTTTAGAGCACTGCATGCTTCCTTCAGCAGACAAGCTTTATGGAGATGCTGACTTCATTTTTCAGCAGGACTTGGCACCTGCCCACACTGCCAAAAGTACCAAAACCTGGTTCAATGACCGTGGGATTACTGTGCTGGATTGGCCAGCAAACTCGCCTGACCTGAACCACAGAGAATCTATGGGGCATTGCCAAAAGAAATATGAGAGATATGAGACAGAATAATGCAGAAGAGCTGAAGACCGCTACTGAAGCATCCTGGTCTTCCAGAACACCTCAGCAGTGCCACAGGCTGATAGAATCCATGCCACGCCGCATTGAGGCAATAATTCATGCAAAAGGGGCCCAAACCAAGTACTGAGTACATATGCATGATCAGCGCCGTAACTAGGGCTGTGCGGACGGGGCCTCGCACACAGCGCATTTGCTGTGGGGGCGCACAGTCCGCAATGACACCGATTGGCCTCCCGTGTTATTTGTCCAGTGCATATTACTATAACAGCCACAGCGCTTGGCAGATAGTGACAAGAGCGCCCCCCACCCCCAGTGTGCTCCGCCCCTCTTCCCTGTCCTCTTCTGTTATGTGAGAAGGGGACTTCCGGGTACAGGAGCCGGCCCGGCGGATACATCTCTCCCCGCGCAGGACCCCCACACAGCAGTGTTTTCGGTACACGTTTCTCCAGCTCAGTATGACTGGCGGAACAGCCGGAGGCTCAGGTAAGGATCCCAGAACTTGCTTACTGGCTGCGGCTGAAGCGGGAGGTGCATTGAGTTGTGGGATCGGTTAAGGGGACATAGCCGCGGTTCTGATCTGCCACGGAGTTGGAGACGCAGCTGCTACTGTATGTATGTGCTGCTGAGGGGGCACAAGGGGGGGGGGGGCTCAGGGGGGGGGCTCAGGGGCCAGGTGTTTGCTATGCACTGGGCAGAGGTGGGATGAGGAAGCTGTGTACTGGGGGGGGGGGAGAGCTCTTGACTCTGACGAATATTGGGAGGGTGCCTGCCGCTACTTATGAGTATTGGGGAGGAGGAAGAGGGTATTTATGACCATTGGTATGTGTTTTTGGCTGCTGCTGATGTCATTGAGGAGGGGGCTGTTTGCATCTCTATTTTATCCCATCCACCTAGCCTCTTAAAAATTTATATATATATAGAATTGGAGACTACGGCGCTCGGGTGCAATTTATGTGGTAATTATGCACAGAATATACAGTAAAAGTATTGTTTAAAAATATGATAAAACGTAGTAAATATAATAAAGAAAATACGTGAGATAAAAGTCCCTTTTTCATATAAAAGCACTTCTCAATAAATTATCAGAGCGGCAGCTTGTAATACATATAGATATGCTTGGCGTGCATATAGAATTTGTTGCAAGAATTGGGAAAACAAGCGCCCAAGAGTGTGATTATTAGGGTCAGGGAAAATGAAGGTATAGAAAAACGGATGATAAGGATCGATTTAAAACACTTATCTGGTAGGTAGAGACTTGACTCCAGTAGTAGTCTTTTTGTGGATTAAGAACATGCGGATAAAACAGAAGAAAACTAACATAGTGTGTACCGTTTATGTTACGTATTATGTTACTTGTTTAGTTTCACAGGCCTAATTAGGGAACTAGCTTATTCCCACAGGATATAAATTTCCAGCCTGAGCAGTATGTATATTAAAAATACAAAAAATTTAATAACATAATCACATAAAAACACACATAAAAATAGCTGTATAGCATGCGTACAGAATAAAAATTATATCAGGCTTATCTGTCCATGAAAATGACTGAAATGCATGCGTACAGGATTTAAAATTGTTTTAGGCTTATCTGTCCATCAAGAGGAGGTGTCTGCAGGTACTCCCTATATATATATATTGTATGTGTGTATGTATATATATATATATATATATATATACACATATATGTCTATTTATATTAAAATTGTGGCGCCACTCATGAGACTTGCTGCAAAATTTAGGATTTAATACGTCCTACATATGTTGTTTCGAGCACATGCCCATTGTCAGGGATCCCCTGACGACGGGCATGTGCCCGAAATATTTGTAGGATGTATTAAATACTAAAGTTTGCAGAAAGTCTCATGAGTGGCGCCTCAATTTTCTTCTATGTGAGCTGCCGCCATACCGTGGGAGGGCACCAGAGCATATACACAATTATATAAAGGGTGAGTGCCGGTTCTATATATATATATATATATATATATATATTTTTTTTTTTTATTTTCTCATCTGTCTCTCTCTCTTGTCTCCTATGTGTGTGTGTTTATCCTGCCTCTGTCCCTCTCTCGTCTTTTGTGTGTGCTTCTGTCTCTCTCCCGCCTCTGCCTCTCTGTCCTGTGTGTATGTCTCCTGTCTCTCTCCTGTGTCTCATGCGTGTCTTTGTGGGTCTCTTTCCCCAAGTCTCTCTCTTTCTCTCTCTGGACATGATACACTAAGGGGAAAAATGCAGTAAAAGCTCAATTTTTCAGGGGGTTACCGCATTTCCATTAGAGATGAGCGGGTTCGGTTCCTCGGAATCCGAACCCCCCCGAACTTCAGCCTTTTTACACGGGTCCGAGGCAGACTCGGATCTTCCCGCCTTGCTCGGCTAACCCGAGCGCGCCCGAACGTCATCATCCCGCTGTCGGATTCTCGCGAGGCTCGAATTCTATCGCGAGACTCGGATTCTATATAAGGAGCCGTGCGTCGCCGCCATTTTCACACGTGCATTGAGATTGATAGGGAGAGGACGTGGCTGGCGTCCTCTCCGTTTATAGTTACTGTTAGTAGTTAGTTGATCTGATTGCTGCTTAGCTTATTGTGGGGAGGATTGGGGAGAGCTGTTAGGAGGAGTACAGTCAGTGCAGAGTTTTGCTAGTTTTTTTTTAATCCGTTCTCTGCCTGAAAAAAACGCTCCATACCATATCTGTGCTCAGCCTCAGTGTGCTGCATGATATATCTAAGTATATATGACTGTGCTGAGTGCTCACTGCTCACACAGCTGAATTGTGGGGGAGACTGGGGTGCAGTTATAGCAGGAGTACAGTGCACACTTTTGCTGCCAGTGTGACTGACCAGTGACCACCAGTATATTGTCTGCCTGAAAAAGTTTAACACTCCTGTGGTGTTTTTTTATTTTATTCTATAAACGCATTCTGCTGACAGTGTCCAGCAGGTCCGTCATTCATTATATTATATAAATATTTACCTGCAGTAGTGTTATATTTTTTTTGTTCATCTCTATCATCTTTATCATCTCTATATTAGCAGACGCAGTACGGTAGTCCACAGCTGTGGCTACCTCTGTGTCGTCAGTGCTCGTCCATAATTGTATACCTACCTGTGGTGGGTTTTTTTTTTCTATCTTCTTCATACTAGTAGTTTAGGAGTCTGCTGACAGTGTCCAGCAGGTCCGTCATTATATTATATATACCTGCAGTAGTGATATATATATTTTTTTTATATCATTATCATCTCTATACTAGCAGACGCAGTACGGTAGTCCACGGCTGTAGCTACCTCTGTGTCGTCAGTGCTCGTCCATAATTGTATACCTACCTGTGGTGGTTTTTTTTTTTCTATCTTCTTCATACTAGTAGTTTAGGAGTCTGCTGACAGTGTCCAGCAGGTCCGTCATTATATTATATATACCTGCAGTAGTGATATATATATATTTTTTATATCATTATCATCTCTATACTAGCAGACGCAGTACGGTAGTCCACGGCTGTAGCTACCTCTGTGTCGTCAGTGCTCGTCCATAATTGTATACCTACCTTTGGTGGGGTTTTTTTTTCTATCTTCTTCATACTAGTAGTTTAGGAGTCTGCTGACAGTGTCCAGCAGGTCCGTCATTATATTATATATACCTGCAGTAGTGATATATATATATTTTTTATATCATTATCATCTCTATACTAGCAGACGCAGTACGGTAGTCCACGGCTGTGGCTACCTCTGTGTCGTCAGTGCTCGTCCATAATTGTATACCTACCTGTGGTGGGGTTTTTTTTTAATCTTCTTCATACTAGTAGTTTAGGAGTCTGCTGACAGTGTCCAGCAGGTCCGTCATTATATTATATATACCTGCAGTAGTGATATATATATATTTTTTATATCATTATCATCTCTATACTAGCAGACGCAGTACAGTAGTCCACGGCTGTAGCTACCTCTGTGTCGTCAGTCACTCGTCATCCATAAGTATACTAGTATCCATCCATCTCCATTGTTTACCTGAGGTGCCTTTTAGTTGTGCCTATTAAAATATGGAGAACAAAAATGTTGAGGTTCCAAAAATAGGGAAAGATCAAGATCCACTTCCACCTCGTGCTGAAGCTGCTGCCACTAGTCATGGCCGAGACGATGAAATTCCATCAACGTCGTCTGCCAAGGCCGATGCCCAATGTCATAGTACAGAGCATGTAAAATCCAAAACACAAAATATCAGTAAAAAAAGGACTCAAAAATCTAAAATAAAATCGTCGGAGGAGAAGCGTAAACTTGCCAATATGCCATTTACCACACGGAGTGGCAAGGAACGGCTGAGGCCCTGGCCTATGTTCATGGCTAGTGGTTCAGCTTCACATGAGGATGGAAGCACTCAGCCTCGCGCTAGAAAAATGAAAAGACTTAAGCTGGCAAAAGCACAGCAAAGAACTGTGCGTTCTTCGAAATCACAAATCCACAAGGAGAGTCCAATTGTGTCGGTTGCGATGCCTGACCTTCCCAACACTGGACGTGAAGAGCATGCGCCTTCCACCATTTGCACGCCCCCTGCAAGTGCTGGAAGGAGCACCCGCAGTCCAGTTCCTGATAGTCAGATTGAAGATGTCAGTGTTGAAGTACACCAGGATGAGGAGGATATGGGTGTTGCTGGCGCTGGGGAGGAAATTGACAAGGAGGATTCTGATGGTGAGGTGGTTTGTTTAAGTCAGGCACCCGGGGAGACACCTGTTGTCCGTGGGAGGAATATGGCCATTGACATGCCTGGTGAAAATACAAAAAAAAATCAGCTCTTCGGTGTGGAAGTATTTCAACAGAAATGCGGACAACAGGTGTCAAGCCGTGTGTTGCCTTTGTCAAGCTGTAATAAGTAGGAGTAAGGACGTTAACCACCTCGGAACATCCTCCCTTATACGTCACCTGCAGCGCATTCATCATAAGTCAGTGACAAGTTCAAAAACTTTGGGTGACAGCGGAAGCAGTCCACTGACCAGTAAATCCCTTCCTCTTGTAACCAAGCTCACGCAAACCACCCCACCAACTCCCTCAGTGTCAATTTCCTCCTTCCCCAGGAATGCCAATAGTCCTGCAGGCCATGTCACTGGCAATTCTGACGAGTCCTCTCCTGCCTGGTATTCCTCCGATGCATCCTTGAGTGTAACGCCTACTGCTGCTGGCGCTGCTGTTGTTGCTGCTGGGAGTCGATGGTCATCCCAGAGGGGAAGTCGTAAGACCACTTTTACTACTTCCACCAAGCAATTGACTGTCCAACAGTCCTTTGCGAGGAAGATGAAATATCACAGCAGTCATCCTACTGCAAAGCGGATAACTGAGGCCTTGGCATCCTGGGCGGTGAGAAACGTGGTTCCGGTATCCATCATTACTGCAGAGCCAACTATAGACTTGATTGAGGTACTGTGTCCCCGGTACCAAATACCATCTAGGTTCCATTTCTCTAGGCAGGCGATACCGAAAATGTACACAGACCTCAGAAAAAGACTCACCAGTGTCCTAAAAAATGCAGTTGTACCCAATGTCCACTTAACCACGGACATGTGGACAAGTGGAGCAGGGCAGACTCAGGACTATATGACTGTGACAGCCCACTGGGTAGATGTATTGACTCCCGCCGCAAGAACAGCAGTGGCGGCACCAGTAGCAGCATCTCGCAAACGCCAACTCTTTCCTAGGCAGGCTACGCTTTGTATCACCGCTTTCCAGAATACGCACACAGCTAAAAACCTCTTACGGCAACTGAGGAAGATCATCGCAGAATGGCTTACCCCAATTGGACTCTCCTGTGGATTTGTGGCATCGGACAACGCCAGCAATATTGTGTGTGCATTAAATATGGGCAAATTCCAGCACGTCCCATGTTTTGCACATACCTTGAATTTGGTGGTGCAGAATTATTTAAAAAACGAGAGGGGCGTGCAAGAGATGCTGTCGGTGGCCAGAAGAATTGCGGGACACTTTCGGCGTACAGGCACCACGTACAGAAGACTGGAGCAACACCAAAAACGCCTGAACCTGCCCTGCCATCATCTGAAGCAAGAAGTGGTAACGAGGTGGAATTCAACCCTCTATATGCTTCAGAGGTTGGAGGAGCAGCAAAAGGCCATTCAAGCCTATACAACTGACCACGATATAGGAGGTGGAATGCACCTGTCTCAAGCGCAGTGGAGAATGATTTCAACGTTGTGCAAGGTTCTGCAACCTTTTGAACTTGCCACACGTGAAGTCAGTTCAGACACTGCCAGCCTGAGTCAGGTCATTCCCCTCATCAGGCTTTTGCAGAAGAAGCTGGAGACATTGAAGGAGGAGCTAACACTGAGCGATTCCGCTAGGCATGTGGGACTTGTGGATGGAGCCCTTAATTCGCTTAACAAGGATTCACGGGTGGTCAATCTGTTGAAATCAGAGCACTACATTTTGGCCACCGTGCTCGATCCTAGATTTAAAACCTACGTTGTATCTCTCTTTCCGGCAGACACAAGTCTGCAGGGGTTCAAAGAACTGCTGGTGAGAAAATTGTCAAGTCAAGCGGAACGCGACCTGTCAACATCTCCTCCTTCACATTCTCCCGCAACTGGGGGTGCGAGGAAAAGGCTCAGAATTCCGAGCCCACCCGCTGGCGGTGATGCAGGGCAGTCTGGAGCGACTGCTGATGCTGACATCTAGTCCGGACTGAAGGACCTGACAACGATTACGGACATGTCGTCTACTGTCACTGCATATGATTCTCTCACCATTGAAAGAATGGTGGAGGATTATATGAGTGACCGCATCCAAGTAGGCACGTCAGACAGTCCGTACGTATACTGGCAGGAAAAAGAGGCAATTTGGAGGCCCTAGCACAAACTGGCTTTATTCTACCTAAGTTGCCCTCCCACAAGTGTGTACTCCGAAAGAGTGTTTAGTGCAGCCGCTCACCTTGTCAGCAATCGGCGTACGAGGTTACTTCCAGAAAATGTGGAGAAGATGATGTTCATTAAAATGAATTATAATCAATTCCTCCATGGAGACATTCACCAGCAGCAATTGCCTCCACAAAGTACACAGGGAGCTGTGATGGTGGATTCCAGTGGGGACGAATTGATAATCTGTGAGGAGGGGGATGTACACGGTGATGAATCGGAGGATGATGATGAGGTGGATATCTTGCCTCTGTAGAGCCAGTTTGTGCAAGGAGAGATTAATTGCTTCTTTTTTGGTGGGGGTCCAAACCAACCCGTCATTTCAGTCACAGTCGTGTGGCAGACCCTGTCACTGAAATGATGGGTTGGTTAAAGTGTGCATGTCCTGTTTATACAACATAAGGGTGGGTGGGAGGGCCCAAGGACAATTCCATCTTGCACCTCTTTTTTCTTTCATTTTTCTTTGCGTCATGTGCTGTTTGGGGAGTGTTTTTTGGAAGGGCCATCCTGCGTGACACTGCAGTGCCACTCCGAGATGGGCCAGGTGTTTGTGTCGGCCACTAGGGTCACTTATCTTAGTCACACAGCTACCTCATTGCGCCTCTTTTTTTTCTTCTTTGCGTCATGTGCTGTTTGGGGAGTATTTTTTGGAAGGGCCATCCGGCCTGACACTGCAGTGCCACTCCTAGATGGGCCAGGTGTTTGTGTCGGCCACTAGGGTCGCTTTGCTTACTCACACAGCTACCTCATTGCGCCTCTTTTTTTCTTTGCGTCATGTGCTGTTTGGGGAGTGTTTTTTGGAAGGGCCATCCTGCGTGACACTGCAGTGCCACTCCTAGATGGGCCAGGTGTTTGTGTCGGCCACTAGGGTCGCTGAGCTTAGTCACACAGCTACCTCATTGCGCCTCTTTTTTTCTTTGCGTCATGTGCTCTTTGGGGAGTGTTTTTTGGAAGGGCCATCCTGCGTGACACTGCAGTGCCACTCCTAGATGGGCCAGGTGTTTGTGTCGGCCACTTGGGTCGCTGAGCTTAGTCATCCAGCGACCTCGGTGCAGATTTTATGACTAAAAATAATATTGTGAGGTGTGAGGTGTTCACAATAGACTGAAAATGAGTGGAAATTATGGTTATTGAGGTTAATAATACTTTGGGATCAAAATGACCCCCAAATTCTATGATTTAAGCTGTTTTTTAGGGTTTTTTGAAAAAAACACCCGAATCCAAAACACACCCGAATCCGACAAAAAAAATTCGGTGAGGTTTTGCCAAAACGCGTTCGAACCCAAAACACGGCCACGGAACCGAACCCAAAACCAAAACACAAAACCCGAAAAATTTCCGGTGCACATCTCTAATTTCCATATGCACTAAGGCCCTCTATCCCTAGGCTTTGTTCCAGAGGGTAGCATCAGCGAAAGCTGGCAAAACCTTATAGAAGCCTATGGGCTTCTTTCTGCATTGTGCTGTGAGAGGGATCCATTCGTATCCCTCCTAGAATCCCTCGCGTCTGCTGTGTCCCTCTGCGCATATGCAAACAGACTCCCGGGGCCGATACCCGAAAGTCCAGTAACCAGCGCTCATCGAAAAGGGCAGCGCTTATAGGAAGAGATGTCCTTTGCGGAACTAATCGTATACGTTAGTACATATGTGATTAGTACCACAGTGGTGCAGATGCGGTGTGTGGTGGAATGTATTTCGCCTTCCGAGTGTATCCAGCCCTCTTTCCCCATGTCTCTCTCTCTCCACCATGTGTCTCTCTTTCCTCATGTCTCTCTTACTCTTTCCCCATGTCTCACTCACTCTTTCCCCATGTCTCTCTTGTCTCCTGTGCGTGCCTCTGTCTCTCCTATCTCTCTCCTGTGTGTGTTTCTTCTGCCTCTCTCTCCTGTCTCTGTGTGTGTGTCTCTCTCTCTCTCTTTCCTCATTTGTCTGTCTCTCTTTCTTTTCCCATGTGTGTCTTTCCCTATGTCTCTTTTGCCTCTGACACCTGCTTCCTCCTGGCCATTAGTGCAGATGGCGTCTCACCAGGACTCTGCTCTACTGTGGCGTAAAATTTATAAGGGGCTCTACTGTGGTGTAACGTGTATAAGGGGTACTACTGTGTGGTGTACTGTGAGTATTGGACGCTACTGTGCAGTGTAATGGGACTGGTGGATGCCTTTGTGCTGTGTAACGGGTCTGACGGATACTACCTTGTGGTGTAACGTGACTAACGGATGCTACTATGCGGTATAATGGGACTAATGAATGCTACTGTGCGGTGTAATGGGACTAACCAATGCTACTGTGCGGTGTAATGTGACTAGCAGATGCTACTGTGTGTTGTAATGGGACTAACGGATGCTACTGTGTGATATAATGGGATTTACGGATGCTACTGTTCTGTAACTAACGGACGCTACTGTGTGGTATAATGTGACTAATGGATACTACTGTGCGGTGTAATGTGAATTGGTACCATTCTGTGGCCCCATAACTTCCCCATAAAGCCACACCCCTATATTTTGGGCACATGCCATTCCTATTTTAAATATGGGGGAAGAGGGAGCACCAATTCTCAATCTGGCACAGGGCACCAAAATGTCTAGTTACGCATATGCCTGTCGTAATGTGTAAAAGGAGGATTCTGCCTGCCGTAATGTGTAAAAAGGGGGACTCTGCCTGCCGTAATGTGTAAAAAAAGGGCTCTGCCTGCTGTAATGTGTAAAAAGAGGGCTCTGCCTGCTGTAATGTGTAAAAAGAGGGCTCTGCCTGCTCTAATGTGTAAAAAGAGGGCTCTGCCTGCTCTAATGTGTAAAAAGAGGTCTCTGCCTGCTGTAATGTGTAAAAAGAGGGCTCTGCCTGCTGTAATGTGTAAAAAGAGGGCTCTGCCTGCTGTAATGTGTAAAAAGAGGCTCTACCTGGTGTAGTGGCGCTACTGGGCAGTGTAATTGGAATAATGGAGACTACTGTGCCACGCCCCTATATTTTTGGCGTGCGCTTACGCTACACACTGTCCCTATTTTGAATAAGGGGGGGGGGCGCCGATGCCATTTCTTGCACACAGCGCTAAAATGTCTAGTTACGGCACTGTGCATGATTATACTTTTCAGAGGGCCGGCCTTTTCTGTATTTAAAACCCTTTTTTTTTATTGATTTTATGTAATATTCTAATTTTCTGAGATTTTGTATTTGGGGTTATCTTAAACTTTAAGCCACAATCATCAAAATTATAACAAATAAAGGCTTGAAATATCTCACTTTGCTTGTAATGAGTCTATATAATATATTAGTTTCACCTTTTAAGTTGAATTACTGAAATAAATGAACTTTTGCACAATATTCAAATTTTTTGAGTTTCACCTGTGGTCAAATTATACCAGGGATTGCATTTTTGTGCATATTATAGGAAACGATTAGTTTCCACACCAAGATTTAAAAGTATTAAGTTGGTCATACTTCTGTTTAAAAGTTAATATGCATTACCTTCCAGCAACACCATAACATGGCCTCCTTTGCTTGTTCCGCCCCCCTAAACTGGTGACATCATGATTTCACACCTAGGGGGCAGGGCCACATGTCCTGAGAAGTAGAGTTCTGCCTCTACAGTCATCTCCACAGGCTGCCGGATGACTTCTCGGAATGTCCCTTGGATGCTCCAGGCAGCTCTGCAGTAGCATCATGTATGCTGCTTTCCCCTCCGCAGTATTTCAGCTGTCAGATGCCTGCTACCCATAGTGATCAGGGGTGTAGCATGGGCATAGCAGCTGGAGCAGATGCTCTGGGTGCCGACTGAGGTATGGGCACCAAACGGCTGGTGCAGAGCAGACTGCACTGCAGTTGTCTGTGAACTTAAAAAAGGGCAGTTGTAAGCAGTGCTCAGGAAAGCAGTGTAATCGGGAAACTGCGCATGCGCAGGACACGCTCTATGCATGCACAGAATGGGTCCTGCGTTTGCACTGCAGTAATGCGAACACCTCTGCCTTATTGACAATCAGAGGCGTTTGGGGGGGAGGGACGGGGACGGCCAGCATTGCTGAAAATGGGGGACGTTTACCAGGAGTGGCGAGGCCAAGTACAGTTTCCTTGGCCTCGCAAGCTTCCCTGCGACAGGTAATCTGAAGAAGCGAAGGCTTACTCAGCCTGCTGCTGCTATTTTCATCCCTGATTGCAATCGCATCGCAGTACAGGTTGAGTATTCCATATCCAAATATTCCAAAATACGGAACTTTTTAAGTGCGAGTGAGATAGTGAAACCTTTGTTTTCTGATGGCTCAATGTACACAAACGTTGTTTAATACACAACGTTATTAAAAATATTGTATTAAATGACCTTTAGGCTGTGTGTATAAGGTGTATATGAAACATACATGAATTGTGTGAATGTACACACGCTTTGTTTAATGCACAAAGTTATTAAAAATATTAGCTAAAGTTACTTCAGGCTGTGTGTATAAGGTGTATATGAAACATAAATGCATTCTGTGCTTAGACTTAGGTCCCATCACCATGATATCTCATTATAATATGCAGTTATTCCAAAATACGGAATAATCCGATATCCAAAATACTACTGGTCCCAAGCATTTTGGATAAGGGATACTCAACCTGTATTAATCCATGGTTATTGGTGTTATCCGAGGAGCACCCGTAGCAGATACAGTAAAAAGTGACAGGACCGTTTTTGTAGTTTATTAAAGTCTACACACTGGAGGTCTAATCCAAATTTTGATCTGATTGTTTGGGCGTTATCATTCACACAACGCAAGCCATGCATCAGTGATGACGTAATTATGTCAACCCCCTTTTGATCCCCATAGGGGAGGTTTATTAAAATTCTTATTACGTAGTTTCCCTATTTCCCACCTGCAGAATACCTATGTTAAATTTCAGCTTCCTAGCATATCAGGAAGTAAGAAAATTAGTGATGAGACAGTGAGTGAGTGAGTGAGTGAGTGAGTGAGTGAGTGAGTGAGTGCTTTCGCATGTGTGTGTATGTATGTATATATATATATATATATATATATATATATATATAAGTATGATCAACACAAAAATGAAACCCCTAAGGCACTAATGCAAGGAGCAATTAATAAGTAGTATAAAAGTTAAAAATAATAATAATAATAATAATTAATCTGAACAATTCAGCAGCTATTCGAAAAAAACGTCAACAGGGTTTTGAATTGGAAACAATAGCCAAAATGAATTGTGCTCCACTGGCCAGAAAAAACCCAATATTAATAAACAGATCTACACTTTATAGACAAAAATGGTTGGACGCTTACAGCAAATAGATCAACGAGATTTTATTGACATCAGTGCTTTGTAGGTCCACCAAATGCAGTGATTATTCTTAGCAAACTGTCCCCAAGGTCCTGGACAACAGCAGACAGTATGTTTTGACATTCCACCATTTGGGGGTCATTCTGAATTGTTCGCGCTTTGCCGATTTTCGCTATGCTGCGATTTGTTGCAAATTGCACATGTGCAAGGCACGCAGGGCGCATGCGCTTAGTTATTTAACTAAAAACTTAAGCAGATTTGCTGTGGATTCTGCGGCGCTTTTCAGTCGCTCTGCTGATCGGTAAATGATTGACAGAAAAGGGGCGTTTCTGGGTGGTAACTGAGCGTTTTCCGGGAGTGTGCTAAAAAACGCAGGCGTGTCAGGGAAAAACGCGGGAGTGTCTGGAGAAACGGGGTAGTGGCTGGCCGAACGCAGGGCGTGTTTGTGACGTCAAACCAGGAACTAAACGGACTGAGCTGATCACAATCTAGGAGTAGTTCTGGAGCTAATCAGAAAGAATTATTTATTAGCAGTTCTGCTAATCTTTCGTTCGCTATTCTGCTAAGCTAAGATACATTCCCAGTGGGCGGCGGCCTAGCGTGTGCAATGCTGCTAAAAGCAGCTAGCGAGCGAACAACTCGGAATAACCCCCTTAGTACAGTGACCAACTGCGATACTGAAGACGGTCGAATTGGCCCCGAACGCACTCGTCACTCCAAATTATCCCAGAGGTTCTCAATGGGGTTAAGATCTGGACTCTGAGTTGGCCAGTCCATCCGGGTTACCGAATTTCTTGTATACCAGTGCAGCGTCGCCCTGGAAACATGATAGGTGGCATTGTCGCCCCTGGTTAAAACATTTGTAATTTCCAAAGACTGTCACAATGTAGGGAGCACAAAGTTATTGAGAACATCTCCATACTTCTCAGAGTCTATGCAACCATTCATTACAACTAATGGACCAATCGAAACCAAATGAAACAAACCCACAGCATGACGCCACCACCTCTATGCTTTACTGTAAGTACTGTACACTCTAGCATCAGACGGTCTCCTGGCAATCGCCAAAACCCATACTCCTCTATCTGATCTGAAAAATGTAAATTGTGATTTGTCACTCCATAACACTCGCCGTTATTGTTCCAATGTCCAGTTTTTGCCCTCTTTACACCATCATAAGTAGTGGGCTGCATCTTTGTGAATAGAGCTTTATGAGCAGCTGCTCAAAATATCCAAGTACATAGGCCTTCCTGTGAAGTGTTTTTGTTGAAACCAACATATTGTTGTCCATTTGGAACTCATACGCAATTGTATGCATGGAAAGACCCCTCTTCCTTAGCAGCTCCCTGGTTAGCAGTCTCTGGTCCCTAGGTTGCAGTTTCAAGGGTCTTCAAGGGTGAGGTGCATTCCTGCAATGACCGTTCTTCTTCCACACATTAATGACAAAAGACACAGTGGATTTAGGAACCTTCCTAACATCTGCAATGTTTCTCACACTCAGGGGTTAAAGTGAGCTGGAATGGGGCGGAACTGCGTTCCGTCAATTCCATTTGGAGACAGAACCAGTTCCGCCTCCTCCAGCTCACCTAACTCAGAATGTGACCCCGAAACTGCATGGAGATGCTGGGCACCTGCTGAGATTGTGTTACCGGCTCTGGCAGTGTGTGTCACACTATGGGAGAGACGTCATGACGTCTCTCCCATAGTTCCGAGGACTCGAGAAGCGGCATCAGAAGGACTGCAGCCAGTGGTCGGACGCAGGAGGGAGGCTTGGTGAGTATTGTTTTTTTTTTTTTTTATGTGTGAGTGTAAGCGGTGCTTCTACTGGGGGCAAACTACATGGTGGCTAACTACTCAGGGCAAACTACATGGGGGCTAAATACTGGGGGCATAACTACATGGCGGTTAACTACTGGGGGTATAAATACATGGGGGCTAACTACTGTGGGCATAACTACATGGGGGCTAACTACTGGGGGCAATACTACTGGGGCATAACTACAGGGCATTACTACCGAGGGCTCTACAACATGGGTTAATACTTCAGGGGGCATTATTACTGGGGGCACTACTACAGGGGGCATTACTACACAGGGGCATTACTACACAGGGGCATTATTACTGGGGGCATTACTGCTGTGGGCAATATAACACAGGGTCATTACCACTAGGGGCACTACTAATGAGGGCATTGTATAGGGGGCACTTCATAAGGGGCATCACTCCTGGGGACATAAGGGGCACTACTTCTGGGGGCACTGCATAAGGGGCACCACTACTATGGGCTCTCTATAAGGGGCACTACCACTGTGGGCACTAGCACAACAGTGAACATTGAATAAGGGGCACTACTACTGTGGGCATTGCATAAGGGCGCTGCTGCTGGTGGCATTATGTGTATTAGGGGTGCTTCTAAGGTAGGCTTTGTGTATAAGGGGCACTAATGTGTGTCATAATATAAAAAGGGACACTACTATGTGGTGGAATGTGAATAAGATTGTGCTACAGTGCGTCATAATTGGAATTGGGGATAATATTGCATGACCATGCCCCTTTCTTTTTGAGACTACGGCCTTTTTTTGCAGTGCGTGCCTGCGGCACTCGCAATCCCTTTATTACATAGGCGCTGGGGGGTGAGGGTAGTTCCACCACCTCTCTAAGGCCACTTTAAGTACTATTCACACTCATACCTCCGATCGAGCATCCTACAATGTTCCCCTTTTAAAACTTTGTTCGCTCCTCCTAGCAAGCCATTTTGTTAGCAAATGATCCAATCAGTGCTCATCACTACTGCTGAGGCAACACAGGGACTTTTTATGGGACAGGACAGTTTCTGGTCTGCAGGACAACAGTCAAGTCAGTACTTTCTTAGTGTGCTGTGCTCAACCAACAGGAGAACTATTCTATTAACATACTGTATGACCAATTTTATGTAATATATATATATATATATATATATATATATATATATATATATATATATATATCGGGTAGTGGGGGTATGGCGCCACAGGTATGTGTGAGCAGATACTTATTAAAAGATAATACAATAGTTAAAGACACTCCTTTTAAGAATGTAAGGTGTCAGCTAACCCCTAAGTACTCAGCAGTGATAAGCTGCCTTTAGAGTTTAGGTGTGGAAAAGAAGGGGGGGGGGGGGATAGGGGTACCAGCGACTTGCAGTGTCTAATATATTAATATAACTATGAAGAATGTAGCAGGATACGGTTTTAGAAAAAAGGGTAACAAAATATTTATTTATACAATTTGAAACATAATGATGGGATAAAAAAGTAGGTAAAAGCTTGATAATGCAAAAAATTATAACAATAAAAAATACTAAAAGCAGTGATTAAGGAAGAGTGTCTATGACATCACTTCCTGTTAGTGCTAACAGTCAGAATTCTAGCACAAAATTGATTATAAGTGTAGGTAAGGGGTAAGGCTACTAATAATGAGCCCAAATGTAGTTTATAATGTGAAAAACGAGAAATGTACGATTTCTACATGTACATTTCTCGTTTTTAACATTATAAACTACAGGAAGTGATGTCATAGACACTCTTCCTTAATCACTGCTGCTATAAATAAGAGTGTTTGCACACTAGTCCCTTACCCCTTGATGAAGTCTGAGGACGAAACGCATTGGGTGTACCTCTACTGACTCTCCATTTTTAAAGATAAGCATCATTTTCTTATCCTAAAATACTTTTTATCAGTATAAAATTGCTTTTACTGATTTTACGTGATTCTGGGTTCTAGCTTAATTACACACTTTTTTATCTATTATTATTTTTTTAGTATTTTTTATTGTTATAATTTTTTGCATTATCAAGCTTTTACCTACTTTTTTATCCCATCATTATGTTTCAAATTGTATAAATAAATATTTTGTTACCCCTTTTTTTCTAAAACCGTATCCTGCTACATTCTTCATAGTTATATTAATATATTAGACACTGCAAGTCGCTGGTACCCCTATCCCCCCCTTCTTTTCCATATATATATATATATATATATACACACACACACACATGCACACACACATTATTGATTTAAGCACATAATATTGCTACTGGACCAGAAGCATCTCAAAGAGCTTCAGCAAAATGTATCCTTTCTCCTTCCTAATCAATGCTAATTCTGTGGCCATTAAGACTCCCATTTCTTCTTGTCCACTGCTTGGTCTTGTATGTGGCCAGCCAGTTTAGATGTTGCCGAGCCAGTTTGAAATAGGTCTGCTGCCGGTTTATGACTTGATTTGCTCCTGTCCATTGGGTACGGAGGATGTCCAGCTCTGAGTGGTTATGATAAACATGTCCACCCTTGCTGAGTGTTTCTTCTCCGAGTCCACCTCACCTTCCAGCTTCACACCGGTAAGCCTGTCCTGCCTAGGCACAAGGCTTCTGTGTTATGCACACCAGTGCCTGCAGGAATGTACTGGTGTCTGAACGGATAGGTATGCAAAACAAATGAACTCACAGACAGACTGGGGAATATGACATTACATACACAGAAGGTGATAGGGTAACAAAATACACACAAAGTGAACAGAGAAGCCCAGAGGCTAAGGAACTGGGTGTCTCCCTAGTATTAGTAATGCTCAGATGGGAAAAGCAAGATGTTGTGTTTTAATATGTAGAGAACCCGAAATGCTGTTGCTAAGGGCAACAGCAAAACCCTAAAGGGTTACCAACGGGTGTGGCAGTAAACTCCTTGGTCAGAGATGGAATGATAGACACAAGGAGAGTCTCCACAATCCTAATTCTCACTTGCAGTGCACAGGTTCAGCTTACTGCCACTAAACTGACACCTGACACCTTGCACAGTGAGACAGGATTTAGGCAGGCAAGTCTTAGAATACAGCCGCAAACTTGCTAAGTTCACAGAGTAGTAAAAGAACCCCAGCAAGTTAAACGACTGACTCCAGTCTTACTGCTAGGTCTGGATTGGCAGAGTGTAGTACCAAATCCCCAGGCCTATTTGCAGTAAGCAACAACAAATACAAAGCTACACAGTACTGGCTAACTTTCAGGAACTGACTAACCAACAAAGATTCAGCAGCATCTGCTTAACCTGAGAAGAGGCCTTATAAAGCAGGTGCTGTCCACGCCCCACTCAGACCTCACAGACTGTGAGCACAAAAACCAGCACCGGATCCCCTGCCGTGCACAGAGCCTGTAACCACTGCACAGCAAAAGACCCGAACCGGAGTATCAGCTGCGCTCAGGTTACTCCGCTAGCACTTGTCTCCCGGTTGCCATGACGACGTGGCAGCACAGGGCAGGAGACCCTAACAGTACCCCCCCTCTGACGAGGGGTCAAAGAACCCCTACCACCGGGTTTATCGGGGAACTGCGAGAAGAAAGAGCGTATCAGTCTGGGGGCATGAAGATCACAACTGCGCACCCACGACCGCTCCTCCGGGCCATACCCCTTCCAGTGCACCAAAAATGACAGCCGACCCCGAACCATCTTGGAGTCAAGAATCCTTTCAACAACAAACTCCCTCTGGCCACGTATCAGAAGAGGGGAAGGTCTTCCACTGGAAGAAGGATTACTAATCGCCCGTTTTAAAAGGGAACAATGAAATGTTTTATTGATACCCAAAGAACGGGGCAGATCTAACTGAAATGCCACCGGATTGATAACCCTGGTGATCTTATAAGGGCCGATGAACCGGGGGCCTAACTTATGAGATGGCTGTCTCAACTTCAAATTCTTGGTAGACAACCAGACGAAGTCTCCTAATTTGAAGTTGCAGGGTCTTTTCCGCTTATCAAAAACCCTTTTGGTCACTAATGACACAGACACAAGGGCTTTCTTCACTTTCCGACAAATTCCTCTAAGGACCGAAACCACAGAGGAACCACCAGGCGTGGAGTCCAGGGGGTCAAAAGAATTGGCCTTAGGATGATGCCCATACACACAAAGGAAGGGAGAGATCCCTGTAGCAGAGTGAGCCGCGTTGTTATAGGCAAACTCCGCCATGGACAGATGAGCAACCCAGTCAGTCTGACACTTGGAGACATAACACCTGAGGAACTGCTCCAAGGACTGGTTCACCCTTTCAGTCTGCCCATTAGACTGCGGATGGTAGCCTGACGACAAGCTGACAGAAATCTGGAGATCGGAACAAAATGCCCTCCAGAATTTGGCCACAAACTGGGATCCGCGGTCAGAGACCACATCAAGTGGCAACCCGTGGAGACGCACAACATGCAGCATAAATAATTCAGACAGGCGTCTGGCCGATGGCAGCCCAACCAGTGGAACGAAGTGCGCCATCTTCGAAAACCTGTCAACGACAACCCAGATGGCTGTCATCCCCGAGGATTTGGGCAAGTCCACCACAAAATCCATTGAAATGTGGGTCCATGGCTTAGATGGGATAGAGAGTGGATGTAATGGGCCAACAGGAACCCCTCTAGGAGTCTTATTTCGGGCACAGATGTCACATGCCCGAACCCACTGATCCACATCCTTAGCCACCGAGGGCCACCACACCGCCCTAGATAGCAACTCCCGAGTTCTGGCAATACCCGGGTGACCTGCCGACTTCTTGGCATGGAATTCCAGGAACACTCGCTGTCTTAACCTAGGAGGCACAAACAAAAGACCTACCGGAAGGTCTGGAGGAGCCTGCTCCTGTGCTCTAAGGACTAATGATAAGAGGTCCTGGGTAATGCCCACTTTAATACATGATGGGGACACAATGGGCAACGGCTCCTCGGTGGTCTCCTGGATTGGAGCAAAACTCCGCGAGAGCGCATCAGCCTTGATGTTTTTTGACCCAGGGCGATATGTTATCAAAAAATTAAAGCGAGCAAAAAACAAAGCCCATCGTGCCTGCCTGGCATTGAGACGCTTCGCTGACTCTAAATATGCCAGATTCTTATGGTCGGTGAGAATTGAGACCACAAACTTAGCCCCCTCAAGCCAGTGTCTCCACTCCTCGAGTGCATCCTTAATAGCCAACAATTCCCGGTTACCCACGTCATAATTCATCTCGGCAGGCGAAAATTTACGGGAAAAGTAAGCACAGGGATGTAGGCGATTATCAGACACTCCCATCTGAGAAAGCACTGCCCCAATTCCCATCTCAGAGGCAGCCACCTCCACCACAAAAGGACGCTCTGGATCTGGGTGTCGCAGCACCTTGGCCGATACAAATGCCCTTTTGAGACGGGCAAAAGCCGCTTTAGCCTCACAAGACCAGTGAGCAACATCCGCCCCTTTCTTAGTGAGTGCCACCAAGGGCGCCACTATAGACGAAAATCCAGCGATAAATCGTCTATAAAAATTCGCAAAGCCCAGAAAACGCTGAAGCGCCTTCAAACTAGTGGGCTGCACCCAATCCAGGACTGCCTGTACCTTGGAACCCTCCATTTGGAAACCTTCTGGGGAGATAATATATCCTAGAAATGCGATTTGCTGAACTTCAAATTCGCACTTCTCCAGCTTCGCCCCAAGCCGGTGGTCTCTGAGTTTCTGGAGGACTAAGCGTACATGCTTCCGATGTTCCTGCAGGGAATGGGAGAAGATTAGGATGTCATCTAAGTATACAACTAAGAATCTATCCAAATATTCCCTGAGCACATCATTCATGAAATCCTGGAAGACTGCCGGGGCATTACAGAGCCCAAAAGGCATCACCAAATATTCATAATGCCCTGAGTGGGTATTAAAGGCAGTCTTCCATTCATCCCCCTCTCTTATTCGGATTAGATTGTACGCACCGCGTAGGTCAATCTTAGAAAAAATGGTGGCAGTACGAAGCTGGTCAAACAAGACCGAAATGAGGGGCAGTGGGTATGAGTTTTTAATCGTGATACGGTTCAATTCCCTGAAGTCGATGCAGGGTCGCAACGAACCATCCTTTTTACCCACGAAGAAGAACCCCGACCCAACTGGAGACTGTGAAGGTCTGATAAATCCCTTAGCCAAGTTCTCCTGAATGTGCTCTGCCATAGCCTGAGTCTCAGGACGTGACAGGGAGTACAACCTGCTCTTGGGAAGCTTAGCATTTGGCAACAAATCAATGGCACAGTCATAGGGGCGATGGGGAGGTAGTACCTCTGCAACTTTTTTGGAGAACACGTCCGCAAAATCTGCATAACACCCTGGCAATCCTGGCAAACTTAGCTGCGAGAGCCTGACTGGAAGGCTCAAGCAACTCCTGAAACAATCAGTACCCCAACTAAGAATCTCCCCAGAGACCCAGTCAAATTGAGGATTGTGGGCCCTTAACCAGGGTAACCCCAACACCAATGGGGCAAAAGTACAGACAGTCACATAAAAGGACAATTTTTCAGAGTGTGTGGCTCCAATAAACAAAGAAATCTGGCTAGTGCAAGAGGTAATTTTACCTTGGGATAATGGTTCCCCGTTTAACCCACAAATCTCAATTTCCGATGCCAAGGGTACTAAGGGAACAGAGTGTTTCAGGGCGAATTGGCGGTCCATAAAAACCCCGTCGGCCCCACTGTCCACAAAGGCCTCAGTCTTGACAGTTTGACCGAGGATTTTCAAGGTCACCGGAATGATAAAAGTCTTCTTGGGAAATTCTGACTTCTGGCCTGACAGGATATTTCCCATCACCCTCAGGCCCTGAAGTTTTCCGGCTTTTCTGGGCATGATACTACCACATGACCTTTATTCCCACAGTACAAACACAACCCCTGCTGTCTCCTCCGCGTCTTCTCACGCGAGGAGAGGCGGGTAGCCCCAATCTGCATAGACTCCTCAGAAAATTCCTCAGAGTCTGAGGTTCCCTTGGGAAAGAAGGAAACCTCAGTCTCCCTTTCAAGCCTACGCTCTCTCAGCCGTCTATCCACCCGGATGGATAACTGCATGAGCTGATCCAAGCTATCAGGCAAGGGACATTGTACCAGTTGGTCCTTTATCTGGTTAGAAAGACCTCTTCGGTACTGGTGTCTCAGGGCTGGGTCATTCCACTGGGTATCATGGGCCAACCTCCGAAACTCCGTACAGTAAACCTCAACTGGCCTTCGCCCTTGCTTAAGGATCGAAATCTGAGCCTTGGCTGAGGCCGTCTTGTCAGGGTCATCATACAACATGCCCAGTGCTGTAAAAAAAGCATCAACACTTTTAAGCGACGGACAGTCAGGCTGCAACCCATATGCCCAGACCTGTGGGTCTCCTTGTAGCAAGGAAATCACTATGCCCACCCGCTGAATCTCCGACCCAGAAGACTGAGGCCTAAGCCGGAAGTATAGCTTGCAGCTCTCCTTGAAACAAAAGAACTGCGAGCGATCTCCAGAAAAACGATCCGGGAGATTTACTTTCGGCTCCTTAACCCCTGAAGGTGCTGCTGCTGCGGGAGCTCCGCCAACGGCCTGAGAGGTGTGCATTTTAATGGACAAATCATTAAATTGTCGAGTCAGGACCTGCACCTGATCGACCACCTGTTGCAACGTATTTTGAGGGGTATGCTCCATATTCCCACAAAATTTCAACAGGAGTATTAGGCTGGTAAGCCTGTCCTGCCTAGGCACAAGGCTTCTGTGTTATGCACACCAGTGCCTGCAGGAATGTACTGGTGTCTGAACGGATAGGTATGCAAAACAAATGAACTCACAGACAGACTGGGGAATATGACATTACATACACAGAAGGTGATAGGGTAACAAAATACACACAAAGTGAACAGAGAAGCCCAGAGGCTAAGGAACTGGGTGTCTCCCTAGTATTAGTAATGCTCAGATGGGAAAAGCAAGATGTTGTGTTTTAATATGTAGAGAACCCGAAATGCTGTTGCTAAGGGCAACAGCAAAACCCTAAAGGGTTACCAACGGGTGTGGCAGTAAACTCCTTGGTCAGAGATGGAATGATAGACACAAGGAGAGTCTCCACAATCCTAATTCTCACTTGCAGTGCACAGGTTCAGCTTACTGCCACTAAACTGACACCTGACACCTTGCACAGTGAGACAGGATTTAGGCAGGCAAGTCTTAGAATACAGCCGCAAACTTGCTAAGTTCACAGAGTAGTAAAAGAACCCCAGCAAGTTAAACGACTGACTCCAGTCTTACTGCTAGGTCTGGATTGGCAGAGTGTAGTACCAAATCCCCAGGCCTATTTGCAGTAAGCAACAACAAATACAAAGCTACACAGTACTGGCTAACTTTCAGGAACTGACTAACCAACAAAGATTCAGCAGCATCTGCTTAACCTGAGAAGAGGCCTTATAAAGCAGGTGCTGTCCACGCCCCACTCAGACCTCACAGACTGTGAGCACAAAAACCAGCACCGGATCCCCTGCCGTGCACAGAGCCTGTAACCACTGCACAGCAAAAGACCCGAACCGGAGTATCAGCTGCGCTCAGGTTACTCCGCTAGCACTTGTCTCCCGGTTGCCATGACGACGTGGCAGCACAGGGCAGGAGACCCTAACATTCTGATTCTATGACTCCTCCAATTCTGCTTCTTACTGAGGTCTGACACACATGGCCCAGCTTTGTGTATCACATAAAGACCAGTGGCCCTCTTTTCCTCCACCTCTGCAATTTACTACACATGCTCCATGGGTGTCTGCCAGTCTTGACCTGTCATGTACCAGAGGTGAATGAGGTGCTGGGTATATACAAACTTCCCCATCGAGCATGGTGGCCCCTGGCTTTCCGCCCATCCAGAAGATAGCAGTGTGGCTACTCCTGTCCCCATGATGCTGCCTCTCTAGTGCCCACTTGGACTTCTCAGTGTTATGTTCTATGTACCTGGAACCCTGGAGATTGGGTGGCAACAGAAGAGTTCTGGGTACAGATGCGTGAAGCTGCGACAGAACTGGGGTATGCAGCAATACCTAACGGAAAAAACACTGACTCCGTTGTCTCTCCCAAGTGGTCGGTCAATGCCTGCAAGACTATGGTCTCTTGGGCCCATGGCAGCCGCGTTTGACGGGCGGATTACGTTTGCCCGACTCCGATGTCCCCCGCTCTTAGTTGGTGACAAGGCGTTAACCGAGACAGTGAGAGAACAAGGGGAAAACTAACTAAGACAGATACAAAAGAGAAAGGGGAAATTACTGAAAACTATAACTAATTTATGTGCGACGTGGCCGCCAAGAAAACCGTAATCAAAGTGACACAGCCTAACCGCCAAATACGAACCCGTCGTAATAAGGCGAGGGCAGCGACGATGAACCCTCCGCAAAAATGACACAACCAAACACAAATAAAGAAAATATGGCTTCAGCCAAACAGTGCGGCACTGCCGCTACTCACAACACCACGAAGGGTGTATGCAGAAGGAACAGGACCCCAAGGCTGAAGATTCAGGATCACTGGACCGGAAGGCTGGAACAGATTCCCAGGACTAGGCTCCAGAAACCTGGACACAGGACACAGAAATGGACTGGCTGCAAGCAGGAACACTCCAGATGCAGGATACAAACTCCACAGAAAGCTGACAGGTTCTCACTGAAGGTAGGAACGCAGGTGGAGAGTAATGAACTCCGGATTCTGTCAGAACTGAGCACCCAGGATTCCAGCTGGATACCACAAGGAATATAATGCTGTGGCTCATAACACTCAGCTTTAACCTCATCAAAAGTAGCCCTGGCCCTTAAGACTACTGTACCTTTGCCATCTTCTCTTATATAGCACCATCCAGGCCCTGGAACCATCCTTTGTAAATAGTTATGTATAAACTAGTAAAGGGATATGGTATATACTGGGTCACCTCAATCCATCCACTGCTCTTCAGTGCCCCGCGCTCTGCTTGCTACTCCATCCCACCCATGCTCTGCCCTGCCTCCTCTCTACCGCTATATGCCTACCCCTTCCTGGCGCAGAGAGGTGAGGTCCTCCAGCTAAGTGCTGTCATGTTGTGCTGCAGTGAGAGCCATTGGTGGGGACGCATATGCATGTTGGAGACTGGACAGCCTTACTGTAGATGTGTAACAACAAAATCAGGATGACACTTGCAGCATCAGTGTAATACAGGTCTTTACTCAGCCTGAGTCAGACACTAAGTGGAAGTAACAGGAGACAAACAGGAAGTGAGTCACCTCGGCATGACATCACCTCCCATGATGCACAGCATGCATTTACATCCCCCCTTTCACATGGCCCGATCAGGTAATGGTACACTGGGAACCAATAGGCATGCCCGCTGTGACACCAGAGGGCTCTATTACTTCAGAAGTGATCCCTGAGGAAGGACTGTCCATGCAATGCGACTCATCACTGACATTGGTTGCAGCTGTGGTAGAAACTGATGAGTCAGGCTGTGTAGAGCTTTCTTCAGGTACACTTAACAGATGGCGGCGGTTGCGTTCATAGAGGGCATTATCAGACTGTACCATGTAGCTATTTGGACAACCTGCGGGATGCTGAACCACTGCCATACTGTCAAATCCTTGCCTGGTTTGCATGCGGACAGGCTGGCCTGGAGACAGTGGTGGCAGGTGGTATGCTGATCTGTCATAAGAAGCTTTGGTAGGGGGCACCTCCACAGCCATGACCTCATAGTCATCCTCAGCAGCGTTCATGTAAGTAGTCGAAAGGAAGGCTCGAGACAGAGCATCAGCAACGTACATTTCTTTGCCTCGCTTATATATGACATCCAGGTTGTACTGCTGCAGCTTGAGCATCATGCCCTGACTACGGGAAGAAGCAGAGTGGATGGGCTTCTTCAGTATGGTGAGGAGAGGCTGATGGTCGGTTTCCACCGTGACAGGACATAGATGAAGTTATGGAAACGGTTGCAGGCAAACACCAGTGCCAACAGTTCTTTCTCAATTTGTGTATACCTGGTTTCAGTGTCAGCGAGAACCCTGGAAGCAAAAGCCACCGGTCTGCGGTGTTGGAGGCACATGGCCCCTAGACCACTCTGTGAAGCGTCGGCAGAGAGGACTACTGGATCATGCAAGTTGAAGTATTGCAGGACCGGTGGATTTGTCAGCATGGTCTTCAATCGATCAACAGCAGCTGTGTGTGCATCATTCTGAGTCCTGATGGAGTAGCCGCCGCAAAGGTGACGTGGTTTCACTGTATTGCGGAACAAATTTAGACAGGTAGTTGGTCATCCCCAGGAAGCGGCATTTGCTGGATGGCAGTGATTTTATTCGGATCCGGTTTGACACCTTGACTAGTGAGCACGTGGCCCACGTACACCACTTCTGTAACTCTAAACTTGCATTTGACTGGGTTGAGCTTGAGGTTCAAAGCACGGGCCCATTCAAGTACCTGGTGCGGTCGCTGGTTGTGTTCTTCCTTGGTGCGGCCCCACACCAGGATGTCATCGACGATTATTTCACAGGGATAGCCTGCAAATGCTGGAAGACCTCACTGCCCGTAATGATTTCATAGGGCATGCGAAGGAAGACATACCGCCCTATTGGGGTCATGAAAGCGGTGAGCAGGGACGAAGTTCTGTCAGAATCCGCACTTTGCATTCAGGTTACTGAAAACTGTGGCACCTGGCATGTCAGCAATCACTTGCTCGATGGTGCGGAGCGGTGATATGGACGCAGCAGTGCTTTGTTCAAGTGTACTGGATCAATACAAAGACGTACAGTTCCATCCTTTTTCTTGATGCGGCCGCCATGGCGAACACCCACTGTGTTGCTTCCTCTAAGGGGGCAATAACACCCAATTGAGTCATTCTGTGGATATCTTTAATGATTTTGTCTTTCATTGCGATAGGAACCCTCCGGGGGGCACAGACAGTAGGTACAATGGAGTCATCCAGCCTCATATGGTACACAACAGGAAGCTTGCCAAGTGTACTGCAATCAAATGTAATGTATTGTGGCAAATCCTGAAAGTCTCTGGGATGGTCATCTGTATTGCGTGTGCCTCAGGCCCCAATTTGAGAAGGCCTAGCTTCATACTGTCAGGGAGGCCTAGCAGTGGTTTAACCTTTTGATCCACAATGTGGAATAGCAAATCAGCACGGGTAAGCTTTAGCTTTGTGGTACCCAGTGTAGTGATGATCTGGCCATCATAAGCTATCAAGTTGATCTTGTCTTGTGGGTTTATCTGTTCAGTTGGATTTATTTCACATAGTTGTTTGTAGGATATGACATTGCACTTCACTCCTGAGTCTATTTTGACTATGGCCACCTTGTTTGCATGCTTTGTTCTCAGTTTGATAAATATTTTGCCCATTTCATCCAAGTAGTCTACACAATGCATGTCAAACTCATGGTCATCCAGCTGTTGTGAAACTACAAGTCCCAGCATGCTTTACCAGCTGATCAGTGGACGGTATGCTGGCAAAGCATGCTGGGACTTGTAGTTTCACAACAGCTGGATGGCCACGAATTTGACATCCCTGGTCTACACTATAACAAACTGTTATGCGAACCGATTCACACCCTGGCTCCATTTCAACCTGGTTGATCTGCCGGGGTAAGCAGCTATAGCGCGACTCAGACTGTCGCTTTATGGAAGTTTGATCTTTGGAGTAGCAGCACCTTGCAAAACGATTCCATTTGCCACATGCATTACATTGTTTATCATATGCGGGGCAGCTTTGTTTGTCAGGAGGGTGCTGTGCCACGCAGTTCCCACACGTGGAGGATCGGCGCGGGATGGCCCCCATGACACACACCTCAGCGTCCTTTCTTAGTTCCCTTGTGCCCTTTTCAGATTGCTCATTTAAAATACAGATATTTATGTCAGTTTCTAATGTGAGGCCCTTCTCCCGCAGCAGCTGTGCACGTACCTTGTCGCTGATTATGCCGCATATGATTCTGTCATGGATGAGCTCCTCTGTGAGAATACCAAAATTGCACTTCTTTGCCAGCAGCTTTAGCGTGGAGATGTAGGACTGTATAGTCTCATCACCCTTTTGGTTTGTGCTGTTGAAAACATGCCTGTCCATAATTACATTCTTTACTGGCATGCAGATCTCTTCACACTTTGCAATTAGGATGTCAGGATCCTCTCTATCTTCTCTGTCAGCATATACAAAAGCATCTGATTTGTCCACAGCATCGGTGCCTGCGAGGTTCAGCAGTGTGTATGCCTGGACATTTTTTTTATTTGTCTGAAAGGCCTGCTATGGAGTTTATGTGCCATTCCCTTTTAAACCTCAGCCAGTTGTTTGCCACATTTTCATTCAATATCAGCGAACCTCTTCTCCTGAGACCTTGTGCCATGGCATCCCAGTTCTGACACCATGTAGATGTGTAACAACAAACTCAGGACGGCACTTGCAGCATCAGTGTAATACAGGTCTTTACTCAACCTGAGTCAGAAACCAAGTGGAAGTAACAGGAGACAAACAGGAAGTGAGTCACCTCGGCATGACATCATCTCCCATGATGCATAGTATGCATTTACACTTACCATATTATTATACTGTATAGATGTGCAGTTGGACAACACATTGTTCTACATGGTTCCACTGTTATTTTAATCAGGAACATAAGGCTGTTGTGTTGATATATAAAACATCTTAGGGGAGATTTGTAAAATATTGGAGAGAGAAAGTGCAAAAGATGCTCATAGCAACTGATTAGCTCTGTAATTTTTCTAGCACAGCCTCTAAAATGACATTTAGAAGCTGATCGGTTGGTACTTTATTACTCTCCAAGATTTTGATAACTCTCCCTCCTAGTGTCATTAAAACAGAGTTGTACCACCTTTCATGGTCAGTCAAGTGAATAAAAAGGTTTGTTTTGTGACTACCATTAATGTTAAAAACTTGTAAAAATAGTTTAAGGTGATTGTTGGGAATTATGTGTGTGTAGGCAGTGCTGTAACAAGACATTTTAGCGATGTGTGCAAGAAACAGCATCGCCCCCCCCCCCCCCCCCCATATACAAATCAGGGTCAGTGTGCACCGCAGGCATGCTGCAAAAATATGGGTGCATGGCTTCATGGGGAAGGGGCATGGCCACAGAGCTCCCATTTACACAGTATGACAGGCATAGCTCCCTTTTATATGTTACGGCAAGCAGAGCTCCCTTTTATACGGTATGGCAGGCAGAGCTCACTTTCACACATTACGGCAGGCAGAGTCCCCCTTTTTACGCATTAAGCAGGCAGAGTCCCCCTTTTTTACACATTAGGCAGGCAGAGTCCCCGATTTTACACATTATGACAGGCAGTCCCCCTATTTTTACACATTAAGGACAGGCAGTCCCGCTTTTTTTTTATATATTATGGCAGGCAGTCCCCCTATTTTTTACACATTATGACAGGCAGTCCCGCCTTTTTTTTACACATTATGGCAGGCAGTCCCCCTTTTGTACACATTATGGCAGGCATTCCCGCCTTTTTTTGCACATTATGGCAGGCAGTTCCCTTTTTTTTTTAGCGTATTATGGCAGGCAGTCCCTCTTTTATGAGAGAGAGAGAGAGAGAGAGAAAGAGAGAGGGCTAGATGCATCATTGCTGGGAAAGTGATAAAATGGAGAGTGAAAAAGTGCCAGCCAATCAGGTCTAGGGATGAGCGGGTTCGGTTCCCTGAGAACCGAACCCCCCTGAACATCATGTCCCGAGCCCGGATCCGAGTTCGTCTCAGGTTTTACTGCCGGACTTGTAAACCAGAACAAGGCAAAATGCCATCATGCTGCTGTCGGATTCTCGCGGGTTTTGGATTCCATATAAGGAGCTGCGCGTCACCGCCATTTTCACTCCAGTCCTGGAGAGTGTAGCAAGAGGACGTGTCTCCTCAGTGTCTGTGCGGGAAAGTGGTGTGGGGCTTGGTGTGGGGACCTGCTCTTATGTGTCATTCCAGTGCTGCATCAGTCCAGTGGTGGTGTCTTGTGCTGCATCAGTCCAGTCACAGTGGTGATGTCCTGTGCTGCCATAAGTCCAGTGCTGTGCAGTGGTGCTGTGTTGTGCTGCATCAGTCCTGTGGTGGTGTCCTGTGTTGCCATAAGTCCAGTGGTGGTGTCCTGTGCTGCCATAAGTCCAGTGATGCTGCTGTATAAGTCCAGTGCAGTGGTGCTGTGTTGTGCTGCATCAGTCCAGTGGTGGTGTTCTGTGCTGCCATAAGTCCAGTGGTGGTGTCCTGTGCTACCATAAGTCCAGTGGTGCTGCCGTATAAGTACAGGGATTCTGCCGTATAAGTTCAGTCCAGTGGTGCAGCCAAATAAGTTCAGGGGTACTGCCGTATAAGTCCAGGGGTACTGCCGTATAAGTCCAGTCCAGTGATGCAGCCGTATAAGTACAGGGGTACTGCCATATAAATCCAGGGGTACTGCCATATAAGTCCAGTCCAGTGGTGCAGCCATATAAGTTCAGGGGTACTGCCATATAAGTCATGGGGTACTGCCACATAAGTTCAGGGGTACTGCTGTATAAATCCAGTGGTACTGCCGTATAAGTCCAGGGGTACTGCCGTATAAGTCCAGTCCAGTGGTGCAGCCGTATAAGTTCACAGGTACTGCCGTATAAGTCCAGTGGTACTGGCGTAAAAGTCCAGTCCAGTGGTGCAGCTGTATAAGTTCAGGGGTACTGCCGTATAAGTCCAGTGGTATGGCCACATAAGTCCAGTGGTACGGCCGTATAAGTCCAGTGGTACGGCCGTATAAGTCCAGTGGTACTGCCGTATAAGACCAGTGATGCAGCCGTATAAGTACAGGGGTACTGCCATATAAATCCAGGGGTACTGCCATATAAGTCCAGTCCAGTGGTGCAGCCATATAAGTTCAGGGGTACTGCCATATAAGTCATGGGGTACTGCCACATAAGTTCAGGGGTACTGCTGTATAAATCCAGTGGTACTGCCGTATAAGTCCAGGGGTACTGCCGTATAAGTCCAGTCCAGTGGTGCAGCCATATAAGTTCAGGGGTACTGCCATATAAGTCATGGGGTACTGCCGTATAAGTCCAGGGATTCTGCCGTATAAGTTCAGTCCAGTGGTGCTGCCATATAAGTCCAGGGGTACTGCCGTATAAGTCAAGGGGTACTGCCATATAAATCCAGTCCAGTGGTGCAGCCGTATAAGTTCACAGGTACTGCCGTATAAGTCCAGTGGTACTGGCGTAAAAGTCCAGTCCAGTGGTGCAGCTGTATAAGTTCAGGGGTACTGCCGTATAAGTCCAGTGGTATGGCCACATAAGTCCAGTGGTACGGCCGTATAAGTCCAGTGGTACGGCCGTATAAGTCCAGTGGTACTGCCGTATAAGACCAGTGGTGCAGCCGTATAAGTCCAGGAGTACTACCGTATAAGTGCAGTGGTGCAGCCGTATAAGTTCAGGGGTATTGCCATATAAGTCCAGTCCAGTGGTGCAGTCACATTAGTCCAGGGGTACTGCCGTATAAGTCCAGTGGTGCAGCCGTATAAGTTCAGGGGTACTGCCGTATAAGTCCAGTCCAGTGGTGCAGCCATATAAGTCCGGGGGTACTGCTGTATAAGTCCAGGGGTACTGCTGTATAAGTTCAGGGGTACAGCCGTATAAGTCCACCAATATTGTGCCTGCATTACATCTGGGCAAATTCCAGCACGTCCCATGTTTTGCACATACAATTAATTTGGTGGTGCAGAAATTTTTGAAAAATGACGGGCGTGCAGGAGATGGAGTCGGTGGCCCAAAAAATTGCGGGCCACTTTCGACATTCAGCCACTGCATGCCACTCCTTGATGGGCCAGGTGTGTTGCTTAGCTTAGTCATCCAGCTATCTCATTGCACCTCTTTTTCTTCTTTGCATGATGTGCTGTTTGGGGTCTATTTTTTAAATGTGCCATCCTGTCTGACACTGCACTGCCACTCCTAGATGGGCCAGGTGTTTGTACCACACACTTGTCTTACTTAGCAAAGTTATCCAGCTACCTCATTGCACCTCTTTTTCTTCTTTGAATGATGTGCTGTTTGGGGCCTATTTTTTAAATCTGCCATCCTTTCTGACACTGCAGTGCCACTCCTAGATGGGCCAGTTGTTTGTGCCACACATTTGAGTAGCTTAGCAAAGTCATCCAGCTACCTCATTGCACCTCTTTTTCTTCTCTGAGTTATGTGCTGTGTGGGGCCTATTTTTTAAAATCTGCCATCCTTTCTGACACTGCAGTGCCACACCTAGATGGGCCAGGTATATGTGCCACACACTTATGTCGCTTAGCAAAGTCATCCAGCTACCTCGGTGCAACCTTTTGGCCTAAAAACAATATTGTGAGGTGTTCAGAATAGACTGGAAATGAGTGGAAATGAATGTTATTGTGGTTAATAATACTGTAGGATCAAAATTACCCCCAAATTCTGTGATTTTAGCTGTTTTTATGTTTTCTCAAAAATCATCCAGATCCAAAACCAAAGCCAGAAAGGGTGGTTTTGGCAAAACCAATCCAGATCCAAAATACGAGTGGGGATCCATATCCAAAACCAAAACACAAAACACAAAAAGTGGCTGCTGCACATCTCTAAATTCAGCTCCTAACTGCCATGTCACAGGCTGTGTTTTAAAAATGACAGTTAGGAGCTGATTAGCTGGTACTTTTTAACTCTCCATTTTATCACTTTCCAAGTGATGATGCATCTTGCCCAGAGAGAGAGAGAGAGAGAGAGAAAGAGATACTCACCATCACCTGTGACCTGCGATCTGGCATCCACAGCATCTAGGGCAGGCTGTCAATGGCAAAGGAGGCAGAGACCCGGGAGCTGGCGGCTGCGGCAGTGATTCCGAGTCCCCTGCGCCGGCGGAACTCAGAGACCAGTGACTGCCTGAGATAGCAGCAGTGGGCGGGGGGGGGGGGGGGGAATGCAGTGCTGAGTTCCTTGCAGAGGTAGCGGCACCAGCGGGACTCATAGTGACAGGGACAGTGACCGGAGATAGGTGTCGTGCGTGCACAGGAGTGTGTGTGCTGCCGATGGTGCACCTTCAGTGCATGTGCGCTGTGGGCAAGGCACCATCGTCACACACTTATACCCCTTTTTCACTAGCTCTAAAAAGACGGGTAAATGCGCGGGGGCGCGCATTTACCCATGTTTTTCCTAGTGGAAATGGTCCCCCTGCAAATTCCCGGATCAAGTGATCCGGGAATCCTACCCGGGTAGCTTGCCGGGTTGAACACGTGTTCTACCTGGTAAGCTGTGCAGTGTAAACGGAAGCCGTGTCGATGCGACATGGCTCCCGTTCACAGTGTATGGAAGGGCGGCGCTGGGAGATCATGTGATCTCCTACCGTCGCCCCTGCTGCATCAGCAGCAGTGTCACCAACCCGGTAATATGCCAGGTTGGTGAGCTATAGTGGAGAAGGGGGCTCTAGCACGGGTCGCAGCCGTGTCAGGCTCTCGGCTGCGACCCGTGCTACAAGTGGAAAAGGAGTATTAGTTACGACCCTGTGTGCAGGTGTTATTTGCAGAGTTATATAAAGTAGGCACAAACCATGATTAAAGCTATGAACAGCCCATTTACTTAACCAGTGGTGTTGGTTTATTGAAGTATAACAGGTACCGCCATTCTCACTTGATACACTGGTTGTAGAGCGAAGTGGGGTTATATACAGCTCATCAGCCAGTGAGTGTACACTGCTTGGAGGTAGTGGTGCAGGGTTGTTGGAACAGCTTCATAAGCAGGTCTCTCTGGAGCTAAGCATGGAGACTTGTGTCTCCTGCCATTTCACACTACTACGGCATACCTCCCAACATCACCCTCTCCAGGAGGGACACAATGCTCTGCTTCTGGACTTTTAATTTATGATTGCCATCACCTGTGTTGAACAGGCTAATGGATAAGAAAGGTGTTTCAGCACAGGTGCTGGCAATCATACATTAAGAGGGAAGTCCAGGAGCGGAGCATTCTGTCCCTCCTGGAGAGGGTCATGTTGGGAGGTATGCTACAGTCTCATATAGTACTAGGTAAAGATGATCTACAACAGAGCTGGCCAAACCAGTCCTCGAGATCTACCAACAGTTCACATTTTCCAGACCTCCTAGCTGGTGCACAGGTGTAGTAATTACTAATTAAGATGTGCTGCATTCATTCCTAACTGACAAGCCTACAGATCTCCAGGAGGCCTGGAAAACATGAACTGTTGGTAGATCTCGAGGACCGGTTTGGCCAGCCCTGATCTACAAGATGACTGCAGCACATGTGCAGTAATAGAACAGATTGGAGGATAGACCTCCCTGGTCCCTAGTGCCCAGCATGTAGCGCACTGCTTTATAGCTGATAACCAAAGAGACAGCCCTATAAATACACTTTTCACAATGTTTATGAAACAAAAATTAAAATAATTTCTATTACAATATTTGCTCCACCCTTAACCATAACCCAAATACTGTATACGTAGCCTACCTCCAGCAGACCACTGTAGAAAATAACACCTTGTACTGTATATTTTATAACGTTTAATTTTACATTACATTGTCAACATTATTACAATTTGTGCTTTTTCTACTACATAAATATTTCAAAGTTGTTTCCTCTCAGCACGAGTAGCAGTCACCTTGTACATGACAGCAAAATAAATAAAACAAAACTAAAAGCAGCATAAAAACATTGCCTTGGTTTAGTCATAGAAAACATAATGCATATAATTTACTTGCTGTGATAGAGCGTGGTTGGAAGAAAACATTTATAAAGCTAAATATTTTATTTATTTCACTCTGGCTTCCTTGTTAACAATGTAAGTGAGTTTAACATGCAAAATGCATCATTATATATATTTAAGAAATAAAACTACTGTATAAATGTAAATACTTATTTTAACTTTAATGCAGCAGCTATGATGTATCTTTACTTGTCATGATAAATGTATAAATAATGGGCCTAATTCAAGGTTGATTGCAAAAACAAAATCTTCCTCTAATGGGCAAACCCATGGGGGTAATTCCAAGTTGATCGCAGCAGGAAATCTTTTAGCAGTTGGGCAAAACCATGTGCACTGCAGGGGAGGAAGATATAACATGTGCAGAGAGAGTGATTTGGGTGTGGTGAGTTCAATCTGCAATCTACATTGCAGTGTAAAAATAAAGCAGCCAGTATTTACCCTGCACAGAAACAAAATAACCCACCCAAATGTAACTCTCTCTGCACATGTTATTGCTGCCCCCCCTGTAGTGCACCTGGTTTTGCCCATTAGAGGAAATTTTTGCTTTTGCAATCAACCTTGAATTAGGCCCAATGTACCAAAACGTGGACTTTACTGTATCTAATCCTAGAGAGACACCTTTCTTTGACCTTGTGTAAATGTGGCTCTGCATTAAAATGTATCATACATGCCGACATGCTGGCTGTCCCCTCTCTGTCTCAATAGTTGAGGTTTCACAGGATCATCCCAACGTGTTTTGTCCCTTTATCGCATCTGGGGACTTCTTCAGGGGAGTATAGAAACATGCTTCCCAACTGTCCCGATTTTCGCGGGACAGTCCCATTTTTTTGGACTGTCCCGCTGTCCCACCTGCGGGCCACAGTGTCCCACAGTGGGGGGGGGGGATTTGGAAGACTCCTGCCACTCGCTGCTATTCACGGAGACAGAGGGACTGGAGGCATGCCAGCACCTCACTGAGCACTGGCCATGCCCTCATAGTGATGAGAAACGGGGGCTGTGGCTCGCAATCACGGCATTACCGCAAAGCAACGCCACCTTTCACTGAAGCTATGTCCCTTTTTCCGGCGGGAACGAGTCCCGCTTGCTGCTACGTCAAAGTTGGGAGGTATGTAGATAGTAGGACCATGCACTGCACGCTGGCTTTTAAAAAGGCAATTTTTTTGTATTTATAATAAATTTCATGTTTTTTACTACACCATTGTAGGCTGTGTTTTACTTTCTTTTTTTTTCTCCTCCCACCCACTCTTCCTCCTTCCTACACCCAGTGTCGGACTGGGGAATGAAGTGCCCACACATTATGGCAGGCAGTCCAGCCTTTTTAACACATTATGGTGGGCAGTCCCCTTTTTTTTTTACACATTATGGCAGTTAGACTTCATTTCAACTGGGCATCGTTGTTCATGTGAATCCTGAAAGTGTAATTATGGCATAAGCTCTGCTTCCCAAACGTCAGCTGTAGTGGGGTGAAAGATTAAGGTGCTGGCAGTGGCCCAAAATACCTGAAAGCCTAGGGTCCTGTCAATGGGTTAACATGGCCCTGGTTGTGTGGGCCCCAGCAATAAAACTGAGACATTCACTCAAGACACCACTATGCTACCCAGGGGTTAAAGTGAGCCGGAACGGGGCGGAACTGCGTTCCGTCAGTTCCACTTGGAGACGGAACGCAGTTCCGCCTCCTCTGGCTCACCTAACCCGGCGATGTGTCCCCCGTCGCTGCAGGGAGATGACGGGCGCCCGCGGCGCCCGTCTTCCCGCACAGCGGCAGCCGGAGGCAGGAGCTCAGTACTGAGCTCCGCCTTCCGGCTCAGTCAGTGCGCGCTATGGGAGAGACGTCATGACGTCTCTCTCATAGTGCAGAGGAGCGGGCGACGAGAGGACTGCAGCGGCCGGACACGGAGCGGGGCTTGGTAAGTATGGTGTGTGCTGTGTTTTTTTATTTTTTTTATTTGTGTAGCAGCTGGGGGGCAAACTGCTGAGAGGTCATTACTACGGGGGCATTATTACTGGGGGGCAAACTACTGAGGGGCATCTACTGGGGTCATTACTACTGGGGGGCATTTACTGGGGGACATTACTACTGGGAGCAAACTACAGGGGGCAAACTACAGAAGGGCATTACTACTGGGGGACAGACTACTGAGGGGCAGTACTACTGGGGGACATTACTACAAGGGGGCAAACTACAGGAGGGCATTACTACTGGGGGGCAAGCTACTGGGGGGCATTTACTGGGGGGCATTACTACTGGGGGACATTACTACAGAAGGGCATTACTACTGGGGGACAGACTACTGAGGGGCAGTACTACTGGGGGACATTACTACAAGGGGGCAAACTACAGGAGGGCATTACTACTGAGGGGCATCTACTGGGGGGCATTTACTGGGGGACATTACTACTGGGGGGCATTACTACTGGGGGACATTACTACAGGAGGGTATTACTACTGGGGGGGCATTACTACTGGTGGGCAAACTACAGAGGGGCATCTACTGGGGTCATTACTACTGGGGGGCATTTACTGGGGGACATTACTACTGGGAGCAAACTACAGGGGGCAAACTACAGAAGGGCATTACTACTGGGGGACAGACTACTGAGGGGCAGTACTACTGGGGGACATTACTACAAGGGGGCAAACTACAGGAGGGCATTACTACTGGGGGGCAAGCTACTGAGGGGCATCTACTGGGGGGCATTTACTGGGGGGCATTACTACTGGGGGACATTACTACAGAAGGGCATTACTACTGGGGGACAGACTACTGAGGGGCAGTACTACTGGGGGACATTACTACAAGGGGGCAAACTACAGGAGGGCATTACTACTGAGGGGCATCTACTGGGGGGCATTTACTGGGGGACATTACTACTGGGGGGCATTACTACTGGGGGACATTACTACAGGAGGGTATTACTACTGGGGGGGGCATTACTACTGGGGGGCAAACTACAGAGGGGCATCTACTGGGGGCATTACTACTGGGGGCATTACTACTGGGAGACATTACTACTGGGTGCAAACTACAGGGGGCAAACTACAGGAGGGCATTACTACTTGGGGCATAACTACAGTGGCATTACTACTGGGGGCGTAACTACAGGGGTTAAACTACTGGGGGAATTACTACTTGGAGGCATTACTACTGGGGGCTAAACTACAAGGGGGCATAACTACAGGGGCTAAACGACTGGGGGCATTACCATTAAGGGCATTACTACTGGGGGCACTACTAATGAGGGCATTGTAAAGGGGGCACTTCATAAGGGGCATCAATCCTGGGGTCATAAGGGGCACTGCTATTGCGAGCATTGCATAAGGGGCACCACTACTATGGGCTCTATATAAGGGGCGCTACCACTGTGGGCATTGTATAAGAGGCGCTACTGCTGTAGGCATTATGTGTATTATGGGGTGCTACTACTGTGGGCGTTATTACTATTGTGTAACACGCCCCTTTTTGAGACCACGCCCCTTTTTACGCCGCGCGGAATACCTTTGTTGAATTGCCACCGTGGGAAGGGGGGTGAGTTCCACCACCCCTCTAGGACCACTTTAAGCACTGGAGGCTACCAATATCTGAAGGGCAGGTTGTGCTGCTCTGAGTTCTAGGATATTTTATGTGGAAGTTTTTTCATTAATGGACCAGTCTTTTTATTGCTTTGTGATGTGAGAAAGCTCCACAGCATTGCTGTAATGCATCTTATGTTATTGTAAACTCTAGGGGGAGGATCTATTAGAGGTCTGGGAGATGGAATGGACTTGGTGCTTCTAATGGAAATTTATTTAAGTGCTGGGAAACTTGTGTTATTGTGGTCTGACCATGTAAGATAAGCATGGAGTGGGTCTCTTAGCAAATATTGGGTCTCCTAGCATGTTCTACCTTGCCTTCTGCCAGAGCTATGGTTAAGAGTTTGTCTAACCTGTGCCTGACTCTTTTGGCAGGATGTACTGTACTACACATCACATTTTGAGCTCGTCTGCAGAGAACATGGAAGAACCTTAATGATAGTACTATCATGTTCACAATAACTATAGCCAGAGCCTGAAAAGCTAGATATTGGGGTCTATGTACTAAGCCTTGGAGAGAGATACGGTGGACGGAAATAAAGTACCAACCAACCAGTTTATGTCATTTTTCAAACACAGTCTGTAACATGGATGTTAGGCAATTATAGTATTACTCATAACTGGTACATTTTGTAACAGCTAAGCTTTTCTTATTCCTACTGTATCTTAATACATTCAATATTTATCCTATTAAATATGTATTTTCAATTGGCCATATATAGAAATTGGCCTTTTTCTTGACCACGAAGAACTCTTTTCTGTCCATTAGTGACATTCTCAATGTGGCTCTCCAGTGGGGGCACAGTTTGCCTAGTAGAAGCTGTCCTCATGCAAGTGGCCCCAAACTGGGCTTTTCTTTTTGCCTAATGGTGCCTATTAATGAAAAAACAGCTTGCAAAGTTCCTATTGTCTCTAGCCATGCGTGTACACTTTGCAATCTGCAGTTCCAAGCCAAGTGTGTTTATAGACAGGGCTGCACCCTTTAACCCAGAGCTGAGTCAAATCAGTCAGAGATGACCAGCTAATTAGTCAACAAGGGGAACCCGTGATAATAAATATATTTTAAAATATATGACGTTACATCCTAAGATATACTCTTACAGCCTAAGCACTAGACAGCTGTCAAACTGTAGGCACAATGCCCCCTGCTACAATGAAAACCAACTCCAAACTTGTCAGTGTAGGACTGGAGACTTTGTGATATTAAGATTGGGTTGAAAAGAGCTGAGGCTTCCTATCCTAGAGATTGGGTGTTTGGACTCTTGGACTGAAAATATTGCAATCACAATGATCCCAGTAAAATGGATAAATGTCGCCAAAGCCATTTGCACTTATAACGCACACACTTAGGAGACAAAATGAATAAAATATTCTCCAAAATTCTAAAGCCGCCTTCTCTACTTTATTTATTATTAAATAAAACAATCTTTCTCCAGTCTGTGTCTATCGTAATCCAAATAAAAATAAATATAATCCCCCTGAAAAAGTACACTGTGAGTTATTGGTAAATGACTAACCTAAAGTCACCATCCAGATAATGACAGGTGGCCACTGTGAGATTACTCTTGTGATTGCTGATGGCCAATGGCTGTGTTGGTTGCTTGAAGTTGCCATGATATATGGAAGATATAGGAGTATCGGCTGCGCCAAAGGGTACCCTGTACCTGCAGTCACCAAGAGAGGAGTTTCCCAAACCCCTAAAGGGAAGTGAATAAGAAAACAGGGGTTGATGATGGATAATTGATGGCTATCATAGTAAGCTATAAATTGCATCATCATTCATGAGCGTTTTGTAGGGATCACACTGTCCAAATTTTAATTACTTGATTGATTGATTTCTAACTTATCTTTTCAAATTGATTGTTATTCAATTTATATTCATTTAAATGTAGATATTAGCATGCCTGTGGAAATCTTAAAATTAATGGGAAAATGTAGCGGTATAATGCAAACTGTGCAATAGATTGAACAATAGTAATCTGCCTTCCGCTTGCTATGCTGACTAATTACACTGATCTTCACTATAAAAGTAAATAAAATAATAGACAATGTAAAAATATTTAAAACTTGGTAAATGTGTGATATCTTGCACAACTGCAAGGTGTGGGGTAGTGGCCAAGCCGCATGGAGTGAAACACGCGTCTCATACTATAGGCAGAACCAGTTCATGCACGGGCCAGACTGCATCTTGTGACTCCTGGTGTCACCGCAAGTTTGTGAACATACATTATTTCAGTGGGCCTTTTTGTCCCTTATATGGTTAAATCCGACCTAGTATACAGTATGTACAAATGGTGCAACTGTATTAGTGACCCTTAAGGGTATGAATACTTGACTTTATATGCTTGTTACTGATGACCGCCATTCACAATGAATAATTATCTTATCCAGGTGTAATTTATTGAAATCCTGGTGTAATCCATATTCTAATTATCTTGTTACCTTATATATGCAAACTGCCCCTTTATAGAGTGAACTTGACATAAAATAAACCATAGTTGTCATATGTTGTATCTCATAACGCTGCAACACAATACAGGTGCACAAGTGATAGAGGGAGAACTGTGTATGAAAGAGGTATATACTTATCAGCTCAAACATACAGATCTACTTACCCTTACACAATTAGCGCCAGTTTATCAGGACTAATTGGATTTCCCCTGATGATACAATTACCCGTGGTAATTGACCGCATGTAAATTGGATACTGCCCAAAAACAATGTCCTTGTTAGGATAGAATAGTTCCCTGTTCATAACAGAGGGCACTGTGTCTGGTCACAGTAGGTAAATACAAGTAATACATGTGTACAGTATAATTCTTTCTCTTTTAAATACCACTACTAACGATTTTAAAAGAGTTTTATTAAAAGTTGGGCAGCATCTCCACTTGTACACTTCTACACTCTTGTCACTGCTTCATACATCGGGTTTGGTTCGAAATGCCAGCGGTCAGGGTGCCAGTGGCATTCCGACAGTGAGAATCCTGACAGAGGGGAGGTAAGTATACTTACCATCTCCAATAGCCCCCTAACTTTCCCTTCCCGCAGCCTATGCCTACCCCCCCACACACACACACATACACCACACCACACCACACACACAGCCTAACCTCAACCCTACCCAGTCAATCAACTCATTATTTTTCAAACACAGCCTAATCTCTCTCCAAGTCTTAATAAATAGACCACAAAGGGGTAAATGTATGAAGCAGTGATAAGAGTGGAGAATTGAGCCAGTGGAGAAGTTGCCTATGGCAACCAATCAGCGTTGACGTAACAGTTATAATTTGCATACTGTAAAATTATACAGAGCAGCTGATTCGTTGACATGGGCCACTTCTCTACTGGCTCACTTCTCTACTCTTATCACTGCTTCATACATCACCCCATAGTGTGCTCTTGCTAAAGATTTTGGCAAAGGGAAAGACGCTCCATTTTGTTTAAATGAGACAAGGTAATTAAGTATACAGAGCACTTGTTATATGTAATAATATACCTGAGAACCCAAATACCTAAAAATAAAAATGGTTAACAACAATCTATAGCATAGCATATATGTATATATTTCCCAGGATTATATAATGTCTCTTCAGATACACATATGATGAGTGTATAACCTTTGAATTATATATACTTATGACATGGTATCTTTCCATCATTTAACTAATGCTCTATGCTCACAAGTGAATATCTGTATTTTAAACGCTAATTTTTTATTTCTCTGATAAGTGTCACTATTATGTATGTATGTCTTGTATTACATTTGGAACAAGTACCGGGCTACTTAAAAATGGTGCCCGCACACTCTTGCTAAAAGACAATTCCAACTAGCTGAATATCCAATTGTGACGTCATCACGTTTGCGCGGTCTAGTCCCGAGATCACGGCACTACGAGCTCCCACGCATGCGCGATTTGGAGCCATTCCCTGTCTCCTCTTAACAACACTCGCGGGAGATGTACAATCCCACGCAAACGCAATAGGAATCGCAGGAAATCGACAATCCCATGCATGCGCAATGAGTAATTAGAAACACCAGTTATCCCTGTATCCTCCTATAAATGGCCTCCCCATGCATAGTACACTTACTAACCCCTTGATGAACTCCTATTAAACATTGCTAAAGGACGAAACGCGTTGGGCACATGCTACACTTCTCCTGAAAGACATCAGATAAGCCTTTTATATTTTAATTATTGTATGGGTCCATTTTGTATATGCTGTTTGTTGTTTTTTGATATAAAAAATGTTTAATATAAAATAAACATACTACACTATGGGCATCTTTCCCAAATGTTGGGAGCTTACTTTTAAGGTACCCTGCTAACCTCTTTGGAGGTAGAAGATGAGTCCCGCAAAGAATTTACTACATGCGAGAAGCTCAAGCCCTGAGGGCATTATTATATATCTACTTGAGGCTGAGGGCACACTGTTCTGTTTAAACCTCTAACACATGGTGTGTTTTTTATTAATTCATGCATGATTCTAAGTTCTAACCACATCAGTATATTTCTTAAGCACATTCACTGATGGTATCGGCAATATTGCACTACTATTGTTCCTGTATTTGTTTTATGGTTCGTGTACTGGATCACTGGGAGAACCGGAAGATTGACACACGGAAAAACTTGTTTTACAAGCTGAAATCTCTGTTTGTTCTGGTACACATATAATATTCTCATTTTACATTTTGGAGAACTTCAACACAGAAGGCGCTGGGTCCTACTGCTTTTTCTATTTATCTTTGGACTTTGAAATAGAGTCTATATTAGATGATTCTTTTATCAGCCCTTCTAGTGGAGAAGTGTTGTAAATCACAAATTATTATATTTAAACTAACTAATTTACTGTACATATAAGTCTTGTAACCTAGGCAGTAGCGCTAATTACACTTCTGTATCGATATGTATATATTTATATAAAAAAAGTTATAAAAAGAAATATTATAAAAAAAATTAATAGATACATACATATATATTTTTTTATATTGAATTTTGATAGGTTTATAAATATATACATAAGTGTGTGTGTGTGTGTGTGTGTGTGTGTGTGTTTATTACAAATTATATAAAACATGCATGTAACATAATTTTAGGCCACTTTTTATTTATTTACTTTTTTTATATATTCACCCACGAACACAATATCATTTAATACATAGGCAAGCCACTATTAATTGGAGCCATGAGGATGCTGCCTTTTGAATGAATTTCCCTGACCTAACTTCCTGTTTTACTGAAAGCTTTAATAAAGTTTTTCAAGTATGAAGTAAAGGAACCGGACCCCTACCATCCTTGACAAAGTGCATCAACATGAAACGCGCTGGGTGAGATTGCAGAGAAACCTCAAGTTTGGGAGGAACGTCATCACCAGGCACCGATGTCCAGATGTGCACTCTGACTGAGTTGGGACCAGCTTTGAAAACAGAGTTAGAACACAGTGGAAAAGTAGGCAGTAATAGGGTGAAATGGTTGAGAACTTTGGAAAACTCAGTACCTCTACTAGCATGGCATCACAAGAACCCAGCACATCTAAAAATAACTATTTCGGGTAACGCAAACATTTGCTAAAAAAAGAGCTGTAAACATAGAGCATATTGCTCACTATTCTATAGATTGTCTGTTACCATTTTTACTTTTAGGTATTTGCTATCACTGGTATATTATTGATATACAAGTTTCATATATATATATATATATATATAAAAATGGTGGTATTGGCGCTACTCCTCTCCTTAAAGCTCAGTGAAATGTCCTTTTTCCTTTTGGAAGTGCACTACCCGTATTGTATAGGGTGGCAGCCCTTTTCTCCTGTGGTTTGCTGTTCAGGCTAACCGTTCGAAATCTAAAAAACAAAAGATGAGAATAGGCGCCTCCTAGTGCATTAACTCACATAAACATGTGACCTCCACCTTCAATAACACCCTGGTGAATTCAAGGTGTACCTTGTATGGTGGAATTCCAACCACCTAAATGAATCGCAAAATACCATGTATTTCAGTGTGTGATGGGGATATTTTTCATCACGATAATCCTGGTGGTGCTTTACCCAAGTTTGTATCTCACATAAACAGGATAAAAGCAAAAAGGGACCAATAGTGCAATATGTTTCATAACAAATAAAAACACGTTTATTTCAAAAAATTGGTCATAAATAAAAGTAGTTGCCCGTACAATATGAAAGATAAAAGACAGCTTATCTGTTATTAGTCGTCCATACGATAAAACACTCAACGTGTTTCGTCCTTTGCCCACGGCCTGGACTTCCTCAGGAGTATAGTCTATATATATATATACTGCTCAAAAAAATAAAGGGAACACTAAAATAACACATCCTAGATCTGAATGAATGAAATATTCTTATTAAATACTTTGTTCTTTACATAGTTGAATGTGCTGACAACAAAATCACACAAAAATCATCAATGGAAATCACATTTATTAACCCATGGAGGTCTGGATTTGGAGTCACACTCAAAATTAAAGTGGAAAAACACACTACAGGCTGATCCAACTTTGATGTAATGTCCTTAAAACAAGTCAAAATGAGGCTCAGTAGTGTGTGTGGCCTCCACGTGCCTGTATGACCTCCCTACAATGCCTGGGCATGCTCCTGATGAGGTGGCGGATGGTCTCCTGAGGGATCTCCTCCCAGACCTGGACTAAAGCATCCGCCAACTCCTGGACATTCTGTGGTGCAACGTGGCGTTGGTGGATGGAGCGAGACATGATGTCCCAGATGTGTTCAATTGGATTCAGGTCTGGGGAACGGGCCAGTTCATAGCATCAATGCCTTCGTCTTGCAGGAACTGCTGACACGCTCCAGCCACATGAGGTCTAGCATTGTCTTGCATTAGGAGGAACCCAGGGCCAACCGCACCAGCATATGGTCTCACAAGGGGTCTGAGGATCTCATCTCGGTACCTAATGGCAGTCAGGCTACCTGTGGCGAGCACATGGAGGGCTGTGCGGCCCCCCAAAGAAATGCCACACCACACCATTACTGACCCACTGCCAAACCGGTCATGCTGGAGGATGTTGCAGGCAGCAGAACGTTCTCATTGGGGTCTCCAGACTCTGTTGCGTCTTTCACATGTGCTCAGCGAGAACCTGCTTTCATCTGTGAAGAGCACAGGGCGCCAGTGGCGAATTTGCCAATCTTGGTGTTCTCTGGCAAATGCCAAACATCCTGCACGGTGTTGGGCTGTAAGCACACCCCCCACCTGTGGATGTTGGACCCTCACACCACCCTTATGGAGTCTGTTTCTGATCGTTTGAGTAGACACATGCACATTTGTGGCTTGCTGGAGGTCATTTTGCAGGGCTCTGGCAGTGCTCCTCCTGTTCCTCCTTGCACAAAGGCGGAGGTAGCGGTCCTGCTGCTGGGTTGTTGCCCTGCTACGGCCTCCTCCATGTCTCCTGATGTACTGGCCTGTTTCCTGGTAGCGCCTCCATGCTCTGGACACTACGCTGACAGACACAGCAAACCTTCTTGCCACAGCTCGCATTGATGTGCCATCCTGGATGAGCTGCACTACCTGAGCAACTTGTGTGGGTTGTAGGGAGGTCATACATGCACGTGGAGGCCACACACACTACTGAGCCTTATTTTGACTTGTTTTAAGGACATTACATCAAAGTTGGATCAGCCTGTAGTGTGTTTTTCCACTTTAATTTTGAGTGTGACTCCAAATCCAGACCTCCATGGGTTAATTAATGTGATTTCCATTGATAATTTTTGTGTGATTTTGTTGTCAGCACATTCAACTATGTAAAAAGTATTTAATAAGAATATTTCATTCATTCAGATCTAGGATGTGTTATTTTAGTGTTCCCTTTATTTTTTTGAGCAGTGTATATAAAGAAAGAGGATTCCCCAGGGAGCTAATGTCATTCTTTGGTATGTACAAGTTTGTTGTGTAATAAAACAATCTTAAAAAATTTGATTTTTTTATTCTTTAAAAATACAGTGAATAAAACTGTTTACAATTTGCCCAAGATAACAATAAATGATGTTTGTACAGACAATGGTTGTGTTGGTATTAATCCATTTAGGTCAAACAACATCAGAAATATTGGGGGTAATTCCAAGTTGATCGCAGCAGGAATTCTGTTAGCAATTGGGCAAAACCATGTGCACTGCAGGGGAGGCAGGTATAACATGTGCAGAGAGAGTTAGATTTGGGTGTGGTGTGTTCAATCTGCAATCTAATTTGCAGTGTAAAAATAAAGCAGCCAGTATTTACCCTGCACAGAAATAAAATAACCCACCCAAATCTAACTCTCTCTGCAAATGTTATATCTGCCTCCCCTGCAGTTTACATGGATTTGCCCAACTGCTAAAAAATTTCCTGCTGCGATCAACTTGGAATTACCCCCATTCTTCCTTGAAGAAATGACAAAATTCGCTGTCTTAACCTAAAGTTAGCACAGCTACGATCAACTCGGAATGACCCCCCAAGTCCCACACAAGTATAGCAGTATTCGAGAACTGGTCAACCTAAAACATGTGGTGCCACATCATTTCCAAGTGACCACAGCATCTACCTTAGAAAGTCTGCTGTACCACAACTGGGTAAAAGCCATCAGACTAGGTGAGATAAACCAGTATTACCTGTGATTGAAAGCAAGTCATATTACCTTAGACCTTGTTTGTCTGAAGTTAGGTAACAGTGCTGCAAAGTTAAGAGTGCGTTTATTATAGATTTAAAGTATTAGAGGCCCTGCCAGGGCATTTAAATCTATACAAATGTAGCCCAGGCTGCCAAGGTTAAGTAATCTCTTTAAAGCCACCAGGGCTGTTAGATTAGCTGGCACAACCCATTTGTATACTAATGTCATAGGATTGTAGGTTGAGGATTCAAATAAGTGCAGCTGCATAATTATCTATCTACACGATTGCAATATTAGGTATTGTGAAGCTGTTATTCTATTTGTTGAGATAACATTAAAAGTGACATTAGTGTAACGTATTCTTTAGGAATAAGGATTAGATGTGTTCATATATTGCTGTATGCTTATGTTGAACTGTGTTTACTATTGAATCACATAAATGTATTGCTGTTAAGATGAGAAGACTTTACATGCAAACATCTTAAACTTTTAAAAACCTGTAACATTTTTAGAAGCCTCCTGTTGTGCATTTACTGTGTTTGGGACATGGAAATCCTTGCTTCTCTGATGTGTTATGGAGAAGGGAAAGAAGAGGTGTGTTGCTGAAGACTAGTGCCAGAGCAAGAAGTGGATTCCTAGTACAAGTTGAGTATCCCTTATCCAAAATGCTTGGGACCAGAAGTATTTTGGATATCGGATTTTTCCGTATTTTGGAATAATTGCATACCATAATGAGATATCATGGCGATCGGACCTAAGTCTAAGCACAGACTAGATTAATGTTTCATATACACCTTATACATACAGTCTGAATGTAATTTTAGCCAATATTTTTAATAACATTTGGGGGTAATTCTGAGTTGATCGCAGCAGCAAGTTTGTTAGCAATTGGGCAAAACCATGGCCCTCATTCCGAGTTGTTCGCTCGCTAGCTACTTTTAGCAGAAATGCAAACACAAAGCCGCCGCCCTCTGGGAGTGTATCTTAGCATAGCAGAATTGCTAACGAAAGATTAGCAATTCTGCTAATATTAGCAGAATTGCTAACGAAAGCAATTTCCTTGCAGTTTCTGAGTAGCTCACAAAGAAGGGTGTGATTCCGCACCAGTCCAAAGGATTCAGACAAAATTATGTAGTACCAGAATGAAATATAGTGTACAGGATTAATTCCTATTATTTGAACCTGGTGGTCACAACACACCCAGCGTCTGACCAGCCACTCCTGCGTTTTTACCTGGCACGTCTGCGTTTTTTAGCACACTCCCTGAAAACGGACAGTTTCCGCCCAGAAACACCCACTTCCTGTCAATCAGCAGAGCGATTGAAAAGCTTTGCTCGCCTGTGAGTAAAATAGCATAGTTTTGTGTAAATTTGCTTAGCGCGTGCGCCCTGAGATGCATACGCATGCACAGAACTGCCGGATTTTAGCCTATTAGCAATTCTGCTAAAATTAGCAGCGAGCGAACAACCTGGAATGAGGGCCCATGTGCACTGCAGGGGGGGCAGATATAACATTTGCAGAGAGAGTTAGATTTGGGTGGGTTATTTTGTTTCTGTGCAGCAGGGCTGTTTCTAGCCAATTTGGCTCCCAGTGCGAGATTTGAAAATGCGCCCCCCCCCATGACATAAAAAAATGTGTCCCCCCACACACACACACACACACACACACACACACGCACACCTAGATTAAAAAAAAACTTGCGCGGGCACCCTGCAAGGGGGCATGGCCTCATCTAAATGGGTGTGGCCTCATTTAAATGGACATGGCCTCGTCTGAAAAGACTACCTCACAATCCAGTTTTTGACCCTGCCCCAACAGATCACGACCACCACAGGAAAAAAAAAATCTACCATATTAAGCCCCACACAGTAATGCCCCCTGCACCATATTATGCCACACACCGCAATGCCCTTGATACATTAAATCCCCACACTACAGCAGGCAAAATTCCCCATTTCACACATTACGGCAGGTGTCCCCATTTTACACATAGAGAGAGAGAATACTTACAGAGGCGATTACCGCTGTTCGGCCCGCCTCACCAGTCGCTCCTCGCGCCGGCCTTTCCCTCTTCCTAACTTGGATCCCCCTCTATACTCCGCTGGGGGGGGGGGGGGGGGAGTTTCGCGGAGTGACGGGGTTGCATCGTGACATAACGACGCAACCGCGTCATTCCGTGAAACTCCGACCCCCGAGCGGGTTACTCGGGGAGAAATAGGAGGGGGAAGCAGGGAGCCACAGTTAGTGCCGCGGCAGGCGCCCAGTGCGGTTGCACTGCTCGCCTGCCCCAAGAAACGGCCCTGCTGTGCAGGATAAATACTGGCTGCTTTATTTTTACACTGCAATTTAGATGTCAGTTTGAACACGCCACACCCAAATCTAACTCTCTGTGCACATGTTATATCTGCCCCTCCTGCAGTGCACATGGTTTTGCCCAACTGCTAACAAATTTGATGCTGCGATCAACTCACAATTAGGGCCTTTGTGCATTGAATAAAGTGTGTGTACATTCACACAATTCATTTATGTTTCATATACACCTTAAACACACAGCCTGAAGGTCATTTAATACAATATTTTTAATAACTTTGTGTATTAAACAAAGTTTGTGTACATTGAGCCATCAGAAAAAAAAGGTTTCACTATTTCACTCTCACTCAAAAAATTCTGTATTTCGGAATATTCCGTATTTCGGAATATTTGGATATGGGATACTCAACCTGTATCAGCTCTTATTTAGATAATACCTGTATTAGCTAGAGATAAGCGGGTTTGGTTCTCTGAGAACCTAACCCCCCCTGAACTTCACTACCCGAGCCTGGATCCGAGCCCGGCTCGGGTTTTCCCACCTGACTTGGAAACAAGAACGAGGCAAAACGTCATCATCCCGCTGTCAAATTCTCGCAGGTTTTGGATTCCATATAAAGAGACGCGCGTCGCCGCTATTTTCACTCCGGCACTGGAGAGTGTAGCGAGAGGACGTGTTTCCATCCTCAGTGCCTGTGCGGAGGGAAAGTGGGGTGGCGATTCCAGTGCTGTCTTGTGCTGCTCAGTCCAGTGTAGTGTCTTATGCTGCATCAGTCCAGTCACAGTGGTGGTGTCCTCTGCTGCCATATGTCCAGTGTAGCCATATAAGTCCAGTTCAGTGGTGCAGTGTTGTCCTGCGTCAGTACAGTGGTAGTGTCTTGTGCTGCATCAGTCCAGTCACAGTGGTGGTGTCCCCTGCTGCCATATGTCCAGTGCTGCTGTATAAGTCATGTCCAGTGGTGCTGTGTAGTGCTGCATCAGTCCAGTGGTGGTGTCTTATGCTGCATCAGTCCAGTCACAGTGGTGGTGTCCTCTGCTGCCATATGTCCTGTGCTGCTGTATAAGTCCAGTCCATTGCATTGGTGTTGTGTTGTCCTGCATCAGTCCAGTTGTGGTGTGCCTGTGCTGATGTATAAGTCCAGTGGTACTGCTGTATATGTCCAGTGATACTGCCGTATATGTCCAGTGATACTGCCGTATAACTCCAGTGATGCTGCCGTATATGTCCAGTGATGCTGCCGTATATGTCCAGTGATGCTGCCGTATATGTCCAGTGATACTGCCGTATAACTCCAGTGATACTGCCGTATATGTCCAGCGGTACTGCCATATAAATACAGTGGTACTGGCGTATAAATCCAGTCCAGTGATACTGCGGTATATGTCCAGTGGTACTGCTGTATAAATCCAGTTGTGAACCCCTAGGGTGATGGGTTATGGGAGCCAACTGTGAATAATTAGTGAACCATATACTCTAAGGATGGTACCTTGGGGGGGGGGGGGGGGGGGGGGGGGGGGTAATTCCAAGTTGATTGCAGGCGCAGCAGGATTTTTTTTAGCAGTTGGGCAAAACCATGTGCACTGCAGGGGAGGCAGATATAACATGTGCAGAAAGAGTAAGATTTGGGAGGGTTATTTTATTTCTGTGCAGGGTACATACTGGCTGCTTTATTTTTACACTGCAAATTAGATTTCAGATTGAACACACCACACACAAATCTAACTCTCTCTGCACATGTTATATCTGCCCCCCCCCCCCCCACCCCCCCCCCCCCCTCCCTGCAGAATGTTTAATTAGGCCGGTACCTGTCATCTCTGGGTCTTCCTTCCTAAATGGGTTAGAAATATTAACTTTTAACTTTATGCATACCGCTAATACCAGATACTAGAAGGTTAGGACAGTGAATTCCTCAATAACCAAATTAGCAATATAGTGTCATGCATGCACTGACAAGAAGTAAATTAAAAAATAAATCAATGTTCTTTTCCCCTTTAGTTTATACTGCGCAGGTTATTAGCTTACTACCATGTTGGTGCACATGAAGTCTATGGCGCCTAATAGGAATCTTTAAGGTATAGAGTTTATATGTACTCCCTGCCTTTAGCCAAGAACAATCCTGCTTGTATCCTTTAGATATGAGTTCTTTGTAAATAAGTTGAAAGTATTCCCTTAACTGCAGAAAGATTTAATTGATGCTGATAAATCCATGTGAATGTGAAGCAGGCTTAATATATTGGTCCTAAATGATTGTCCTGAGCTGAACTCTGTATCCCTCTGAATAAGATAGGTACCTGGTCCTGCCTGGCTGTTTACTGACTGTGCGCTGGACAGGGCTCACTTAAACCCAGCTTAGGTTTTTGTAGTTCACCTGCAGAGTGTCCCCAACGTATAAGTGCAATGCAATAGCTAGAGGTAAACTGGTTAATAGTTACGAGGTCTCAGCTGATACTTTAAGTCTCTGTATTCTCTACACTGCTGTAATATCAGTGGCGGAACTGTGGGAGGCAGTGGAGTCGGCTGCTGCCGGGCTCCTGACCTCCAGGGGGCACATCTCCTCCATTATCTTCTGCAGACTAAATCGTTCGCTGTGGAGGAGCTGTGCCAGTGACACGGAAGCTGCCTCCTAGTTGTATATACAGAGCTGACTCTGGCTGCAGCTAGGGGGAGCTCCAGACAAAGCACATCTCCTCCCTCAGTGAAGCTCTCTGTTCATCTCTGTTCCTCCGTTGGGCTAACTGCAGGTAGGCACTGGCAGCACTTGCCTCAAGCTGCACTAGGGGGTGTTAGTAGTGGGAGGGGGGATGCTGGGGGATATTTAATAAATGTTGGCAGCTCTGTTTTGAGTGTGCATGTTTTTAAGTGATGTGTGTGTGTGTGTGTGTGTGTGTGTGTGTGTGTGTGTGTGTAAGTGATGTGTGTGTGTGTGTGTGTGTAAGTGATGTGTGTGTGTGTGTGTGTAAGTGAGTTGTGTGTGTTTAAGTGAAGGAGGCATGTGTGTAAGTGAGGTGTGTGTGTGTGTGTGTGTGTGTGTGTGTAAGTGAGGTGTGTGTTTAAGTGAAGGAAGCTTGTGAGAGGCGTGTGTGTGTGTAAGTGAGGTGTGTGTGTTTAAGTGAAGGAGGCTTTTGTAAGTGGGAGGCGTGTGTGTGTGTGTGTGTAAGTGAGTTGTGTGTGTTTAAGTGAAGGAGGCATGTGTGTAAGTGAGGTGTGTGTGTGTGTGTGTGTAAGTGAGGTGTGTGTGTTTAAGTGAAGGAAGCTTGTGAGAGGTGTGTGTGTTTAAGTGAAGGAGGCTTTTGTAAGTGAGAGGCGTGTGTGTGTGTGTAAGTGAGGTGTGTGTGTGTGTTTAAGTGAAGGAAGCTAGTGAGAGGCATGTGTGTGTGAGAGGTGTGTGAGTCGTGCGTGTGTTTAAGTGAAAGATTTGTGTGTGTGTGTGTGTGTGTGTGTGTGTGTGTGAGGCATTTGTGTGTTTTTAAGTGAAGGAGGAATGTATGTGTGTGTGAGAAAGAGGCATGTGTGAGAGGCGCGCATTTGTGTTTAAGTGAAAGAGGTGTTTGTATGTTTTTAATTGAAAGAGGCGTGTGTTTTTAAGTGAAAGAAGTGTGTGTTTTTAATTAAAATAGGCGTTTGTGTTTTTAAGTGAAAGAGGCGTTTGTGTGAGAGAGAGGCGTGTGTGTGTGGTTTTAAGTGAAAGGCGCTTGTGTGTTTTTATATATATATATATATATATATATATATATATATATAAATAGACAGAATCATCCGGCACTAGTATTTAAGCAGCTGTAATTGCTCCGGTGCCCTCCATAAGGAAATAATCCTAAAGTATAAATTGGCAGGATGGCGGCACTCAGAGGCTTTTACTCACGTAAGTAGCAGATAACTTTTATTTAAGGCATCAACGTTTCGGGTAGGCACCCGTCGTCAGGATAGCATAACAACAAATAAAACAACTTAACACATTTATATACCAAGGCATACCTTCATTAGATCACCTGGCCAGGTACAGCTGGGCGCCGCAGTGTCAGATTCCGGCTGCCGTGCAGGCGTGCAGCGTGGACGCAGCTCCGTCCCGCTCAGTGACGTCATCCCTGTGCGTCCACCCAGCTTGTCCGGCCGGGCGTCATCAGGATATCACCATGGTAACTGATACAAATACATACACAGAGACAAGAATAGACAAAAAACATTATCAGTTAAAAACAATATTAAAAAAGTGTTACAATCAGTAACCAATGGTAATAATACGCAACAACTTTGTATTGATAAGGGTATTGAATGTCGTTACCACTTAATGTTTATACTCTAACAAATGCTCATTTATTAAATAATATTACCGGCTCAATTAGGCCCTATGTCTTGGCTGTGGTAGCGAAAATTATTCTCAAATCCATTAGTGGGTAAATAAATGACTGCTGTATTACATGAAACACTTCAGTCCCAGTGTATCGTTAAGTCCCCTAGGGGCTATGGTATCCAACTGGAAAACCCATCTGCTCTCCAATTGGAGAAGCGATTTACCTCGATTGCCTCCCCTAATGGTAGCTGGTACATGGTCGATCAATTTTGTTCGCAAGCTGGCTATACTATGTTTGGCCTGGGCGAAATGTCACGCTACAGGTTGGTCGCTGTCTCCTGACTCAAGAGCCGCCCTGATGGCGGATCTGTGTCCAGCCATCCTTTCCCTAAATTGTCGTTCAGTTTTACCTATATAGCTTAGTCCACACGGACAAGTTAAAATATAAACGACAAATTTGGTAGTGCAAGTCAATGCATGTCTAATTGTATATTTTTTTCCGGAATGGGGATGATTAAACGTACCTCCCAGAATAAGCGACCTGCAAGTGGTACACCCCAGACAGCTGTAGCATCCTGCCCTCTGTGTCAAAAAATGTGATTGTGATTTCTTCTTTAAACTAGTGACATCTCTCTTGACTAAACAGTCCACAAATTTCGGCCTCGGGTATAACAGGAAAGAAGACGTGAGGCTTTGAGTGAAGGCAAATTCTTATCTGTATTAATTATCGGCCAGAACTTTTTTGCTACTTTGTTAGTGAATTGGCTTCTGGTGTTATATCTGTTAACCCAAGGCACACAGGATGTTTCAGAAGATTTTTCTCTAGTAGTTTTAAGCACCTCATCTCTAGGCATAGCTAACACTTTGTCCCTAGTCTTCTCCAGATGTATACGGGGGTACCCCCTCTCTGCAAACTTATTCACCATCTCAGTCATGGCATGTGCAGTTTCTACAGGGTCACTAGTTATTCTCCGTACTCGCAACATCTGCGAGTAAGGAAGCCCATTCCGCAATGCTTGTGGATGGAAACTGTCATACTTAAGGATAGTATTCCTATCGGTTTCCTTCACATGCATTGTTGTAGCTATAATCCCTGATTGAAGAGAGATTTTCACATCTAAGAAACTAATGACTACTGGTGAGATATTGTACGTGAATTGGACTGCATGGCCCGTCCTATTGTGTGTAGTTAATAAGGTGGTTAACGACGATTCATCACCCACCAAAATCAATAGGAGGTCATCTACAAATCTCACATACAATGGCAGATATGACATGACTTCAGGTTTAGACAATAACAGCTGTGTTTCAACCATTATCATGAAGGCGTTGGCGTACGAAGGGGCCACATTCGACCCCATCGCACACCCCGCTAATTGCACGTAAAAACGTGCGTCATACATGAAATAATTTCTAGTTAGTACCAGATTAAGTAATTGTAGGAATAAATGTACTGGGGGGCCTTTGTAATGTGGGTTGTCTGTGATCAACAATTCCACTGCCCTTAACCCGTCAGAGTGAGGAATACATGTGTACAGACTATTGACGTCTGCACTACATAATAATGTTCCCGGGGGGAGGGGCCCCAAGTTCTTAAGTTTTAACAGTAAATCTGTCGTATCCTTAAAATAGGTAATGGAGTTCTGGACACATGGATTTAATAGGGAATCTAAATACACAGATATGGGTTGATAGAGAGAACCCCGGGCAGATATGATAGGTCTGCCCGGGGGCCTCTCCAACCCCTTGTGTATTTTTTGCACAGTGTAATATAATGGTACCACTGGGAATTCTACTGTGAGCGCCTTAGCTACTTCTGGTGTAATGTATGGTTGTGAAACTGCTGTCGACAAGACTGAATCTATTTCTAATTTATAACACACTGTGGGATCCCTCGGCAATAACTCATATGTATCAATATCAGACAGTTGTCGTAGGCACTCAGCATCATAATCCTCAAGGGATTGCACCATAACCGCTCCTCCCTTGTCAGCCTTACGTATGACTATGTCAGTACGTTTGCTTAGCTTGCTGACTGTCTCAAGTTCACCTCTAGACATGTTATTTCTAAATGGTTTTTCATGATTAGATACTGTACCGAACTGGTCCATCAATCTAGTGTATGTCCTTATTGATGGGTTGGCACTAACGGGGTCAAATAGTGATTTCGGTTGCAGCTTCTTTAAATTATTTGGTAATTGTACATCTATGGGATTATTTGTTAAAGATGGTGTGTCCTTAAAGTGTTCTTTGAGCCTTAGGGTCCGATTAAGCTTATAAGTGTCCACTTTCCACTGGAAGCTATCAAACTTGGTGGTGGGAATGTAGGAAAGACCTTTAGAGAGAATGTCATATTCTTGGTCTGTTAACGGTGTTGAAGACAGGTTGAACACCTTATCTATTTTCTGCGCGGCGGTCTGCCCCTTGTTCTGCCTCGCGTTTTGTCTCCCCCTCCGCGTTTTTCTTTCCCCGGCCTGTGGCGGTTGCTTGAGTAGTAACCCCTAAAGGGTGGTGATGGCCCGTGGAGGTGGATGGTTGAGGCTCAGATTCGCTGGCCGACGTGCTTGTGTCTTCCCGTTGTGATCGATCAAAGTGTTGGCGTCGAAATCTAGGTAAAGTGTTGTTACGTGGCTTATTGCCCATTGCATTCAGGCAAGAATAGACATTTCGCCCAGGCCAAACATAGTATAGCCAGCTTGCGAACAAAATTGATCGACCATGTACCAGCTACCATTAGGGGAGGCAATCGAGGTAAAGCGCTTCTCCAATTGGAGAGCAGATGAATTTTCCAGTTGGATACCATAGCCCCTAGGGGACTTAACGATACACTGGGACTGAAGTGTTTCATGTAATACAGCAGTCATTTATTTACCCACTAATGGATTTGAGAATAATTTTCGCTACCACAGCCAAGACACAGGGCCTAATTGAGCCGGTAATATTATTTAATAAATGAGCATTTGTTAGAGTATAAACATTAAGTGGTAACGACATTCAATACCCTTATCAATACAAAGTTGTTGCGTATTATTACCATTGGTTACTGATTGTAACACTTTTTTAATATTGTTTTTAACTGATAATGTTTTTTGTTTATTCTTGTCTCTGTGTATGTATTTGTATCAGTTACCATGGTGATATCCTGATGACGCCCGGCCGGACAAGCTGGGTGGACGCACAGGGATGACGTCACTGAGCGGGACGGAGCTGCGTCCACGCTGCACGCCCGCACGGCAGCCGGAATCTGACACTGCGGCGCCCAGCTGTACCTGGCCAGGTGATCTAATGAAGGTATGCCTTGGTATATAAATGTGTTAAGTTGTTTTATTTGTTGTTATGCTATCCTGACGACGGGTGCCTACCCGAAACGTTGATGCCTTAAATAAAAGTTATCTGCTACTTACGTGAGTAAAAGTCTCTGAGTGCGGCCATCCTGCCAATTTATATATTTATATATATATATATATATATATATATATATATATATAAAAATATATGTCCAAGAAATCCAGCACTCTGAGATATAGAATGACTTCTACCTGGGTGCCTTTACTGTAATTGCATAGATCCAGTAAGGCAGCTGCATGAGCTGGCTAAAAGCACGGCACTCCAGGATTTAATTCATAGCTTTTTTATAGAAAATGAATAAATGGTACAAGCATAATAATAAGATTTTACTTACCGATAAATCTATTTCTCGTAGTCCGTAGTGGATGCTGGGGACTCCGTCAGGACCATGGGGATTAGCGGCTCCGCAGGAGACAGGGCACAAAACTAAAGCTTTAGGATCAGGTGGTGTGTACTGGCTCCTCCCCCTATGACCCTCCTCCAAGCCTCAGTTAGGATACTGTGCCCGGACGAGCGTACACAATAAGGAAGGATATTGAATCCCGGGTAAGACTCATACCAGCCACACCAATCACACCGTATAACTTGTGATCTAAACCCAGTTAACAGTATGACAAACGTAGGAGCCTCTGAACAGACGGCTCACAACAATAACAACCCGATTTTTTTGTAACAATAACTATGTACAAGTATTGCAGACAATCCGCACTTGGGATGGGTGCCCAGCATCCACTACGGACTACGAGAAATAGATTTATCGGTAAGTAAAATCTTATTTTCTCTGACGTCCTAAGTGGATGCTGGGGACTCCGTCAGGACCATGAGGATTATACCAAAGCTCCCAAACGGGCGGGAGAGTGCGGATGACTCTGCAGCACCGAGTGAGAGAACTCCAGGTCCTCCTCAGCCAGGGTGTGCCCCTGATCAAGTAGCAGCTCGGCAAAGTTGTAAAGCCGAGACCCCTCGGGCAGTCGCCCAAGATGAGCCCACCTTCCTTGTGGAATGGGCATTTATATATTTTGGCTGTGGCAGTCCTGCCACAGAATGTGCAAGCTGAATTGTACTACACATTCAACTAGCAATCGTCTGCTTAGAAGCAAGAGCACCCAGTTTTTTGGGTGCATATAGGATAACAGCAAGTCAGTTTTCCTGACTCCAGCCGTCCTGGAAATCTATATTTTCAGGGCCCTGACAACATCTAGCAACTTGGAGTCCTCCAAGTCTCTAGTAGCCGCAGGTACCACAATAAGCTGGTTCAGATGAAACGCTGACACCACCTTAGGGAGAAACTGGGGACGAGTCCGCAGCTCTGCCCTGTCCGAATGGACAATCAGATATGGGCTTTTGTGAGACAAAGCCGCCAATTCTGACACTCGCCTGGCCGAGGCCAGGGCCAACATCATGGTCACTTTCCATGTGAGATATTTCAAATCCACAGATTTGAGCGGTTTAAACCAACGTGATTTGAGGAATCCCAGGACTACGTTGAGATCCCACAGTGCCACTGGAGGCACAAAAGGGGGTTGTATATGCAGTACTCCCTTGTCAAATTTCTGGACTTCAGGAACTGAAGCCACTTCTTTCTGGAAGAAAATCGACAGGGCCGAAATTTGAACCTTAATGGGCCCCAATTTGAGGCCCATAGACACTCCTGTTTGCAGGAAATGCAGGAATCGACCGAGTTGAAATTTCTTCGTGGGGCCTTCCTGGCCTCACACCACGCAACATATTTTCGCCACATGTGGTGATAATGTTGTGCGGTCACCTCCTTCCTGGCTTTGACCAGGGTAGGAATGACCTCTTCCGGAATGCCTTTTTCCCTTAGGATCCGGCGTTCAACCGCCATGCCGTCAAACGCAGCCGCGGTAAGTCTTGGAACAGACATGGTACTTGCTGAAGCAAGTCCCTTCTTATCGGCAGAGGCCCTGAGTCCTCTGTGAGCATCTTGAAGTTCCGGGTACCAAGTCCTTCTTGGCCCATCCGGAACCACGAGTATAGTTCTTACTCCTCTACGTCTTATAATTCTCAGTACCTTTGGTATGAGAAGCAGAGGAGGGAACACATACACCGACTGGTACACCCATGGTGTTACCAGAACGTCCACAGCTATTGCCTGAGGGTCTCTTGACCTGGCGCAATACCTGTCCAGTTTATTTGTTCAGGCGGGACGCCATCATGTCCACCTTTGGTCTTTCCCAACGGTGCACAATCATGTGGAAAAAACTTTTCGATGAAGTCCCCACTCTCCCGGGTGGAGGTCGTGCTGAGGAAGTCTGCTTCCCAGTTGTCCACTCCCGGAATGAAAACTGCTGACAGTGCTATCACATGATTTTCCGCCCAGCGAAGAATCCTTGCAGTTTCTGCCATTGTCCTCCTGCTTCTTGTGCCGCCCTGTCTGTTTACGTGGGCGACTGCCGTGATGTTGTCCCACTTGATCAATACCGGCTGACCTTGAAGCAGAGGTCTTGCTAAGCTTAGAGCATTGTAAATTGCTCTTAGCTCCAGTATATTTATGCGGAGAGAAGTCCCCAGACTTGATCACACTCCCTGGAAATTTTTTCCCTGTGTGACTGCTCCCCAGCCTTTCAAGCTGGAATCCGTGGTCACCAGGACCCAGTCCTGAATGCATAACTGTGGCACTTTAGTAGATGAGCACTCTGCAGCCACCACAGAAGAGACACCCTTGTCCTTGGAGACAGGGTTATCCGCTGATGCATCTGAAGATGCGATCCGGACCATTTGTCCAGCAGATCCCACTGAAAAGTTCTTGCGTGAAATCTGCCGAATGGAATCGCTTCGTAAGAAGCCACCATTTTTCCCAGGACCCTTGTGCAATGATGCACTGACACTTTTCCTGGTTTTTGGAGGTTCCTGACTAGCTCGGATAACTCCCTGGCTTTCTCCTCCGGGAGAAACACCTTTTTCTGGACTGTGTCCAGAATCATCCCTAGGGACAGCAGACGTGTCGTCGGAGACAGCTGCGATTTTGGAATATTTAGAATCCACCCGTGCTGTCGTAGAACTACTTGAGATAGTGCTACTCCGACCTCCAACTGTTCTCTGGACCTTGCCCTTATCAGGAGATCGTCCAAGTAAGGGATAATTAAGACGCCTTTTCTTTGAAGAAGAATCATCATTTCGGCCATTACCTTGGTAAAGACCCGGGGTGCCGTGGACAATCCAAACGGCAGCGTCTGAAACTGATAGTGCCAGTTTTGTACCACGAACCTGAGGTACCCTTGGTGAGAAGGGCAAATTGGGACATGGAGGTAAGCATCCTTGATGTCCAGGGACACCATATAGTCCCCTTCTTCCTGGTTCGCTATCACTGCTCTGAGTGACTCCATTTAGAATAGGTCTCACCGAGCCGTCTGGCTTCAGTACCACAATATAGTGTGGAATAATACCCCTTTACTTGTTGTAGGAGGGGTACTTTGATTATCACCTGCTGGGAATACAGCTTGTGAATTGTTTCCAATACTGCCTCCCTGTCGGAGGTAGACGTTGGTAAAGCAAACTTCAGGAACCTGCGAGGGGGAGACGTCTCGAATTTCCAATCTGTACCCCTGGGATACTACTTGTAGGATCCAGGGGTCCACTTGCGAGTGAGCCCACTGCGTGCTGAAACTCTTGAGACGACCCCCCACCGCACCTGTTTGTACGGCCCCAGCGTCATGCTGAGGACTTGGCAGAAGCGGTGGAAGGCTTCTGTTCCTGGGAATGGGCTGCCTGCTGCAGTCTTCTTCCCTTACCTCTATCCCTGGGCAGATATTATGGGGACGAAAGGACTGAGGCTGAAAAGACTATGTCTTTTTCTGCTGAGATGTGACTTGGGGTAAAAAAGGTGGATTTTCTAGCTGTTGCCGTGGCCACCAGGTCCGATGGACCGACCCCAAATAACTCCTCCCCTTTATACGGCAATACTTCCATGTGCCGTTTGGAATCTGCATCACCTGACCACTGTCGTGTCCATAAACATCGTCTGGCAGATATGGACATCGCATTTACTCTTGATGCCAGAGTTTCGCATATATAGAAATGCATCTTTTAAATGCTCTATAGTCAATAAAATACTGTCCCTGTCAAGGGTATCAATATTTCCAGTCAGGGAATCCGACCAAGCCACCCCAGCGCTGCCCATCCAGGCTGAGGCGATCGCTGGTCGCAGTATAACACCAGTATGTGTGTATATACTTTTTAGGATATTTTCCAACCTCCTATCAGTTTGCTCCTTGAGGGCGTCCGTATCTGGAGACGGTAACGCCACTTGTTTTTATAAGCGTGTGAGCGCCTTATCCACCCTAAGGTGTGTTTCCCAACGCGCCATAACTTCTGGCGGGAAAGGGTATACCGCCAATAATTTTCTATCGGGGGAAACCCACGCATCATCACACACTTCATTTAATTTATCTGATTCAGGAAAAACCACATGTAGTTTTTTCACACTCCACATAATACCCTTTTTTGTGGTACTTGTAGTATCAGAAATATGTAACATCTCCTTCATTGCCCTTAACAAGTAACGTGTGGCCCTAAAACGTTTGTTTCTTCACCGTCGACACTGGAGTCAGTGTCCGTGTCTGTGTCGACCGACTGAGGTAAAAGGACGTTTTAACGCCCCTGACGGTGTTTTAGACGCCTGGACAGGTACTAATTGGTTTTGCCGGCCGTCTCATGTCGTCAACCGACCTTGCAGCGTGTTGACATTATCACGTAATTCCTTAAATAAGCCATCCATTCCGGTGTCGACTCCCTAGAGAGTGACATCACCATTACCGGCAATTGCTCCGCCTCCTCACCAACATCGTCCTCATACATGTCGACACACAAGTACCGACACACAGCACACACACAGGGAATGCTCTGATAGAGGACAGGACCCCACTAGCCCTTTGGGGAGACAGAGGGAGAGTTTGCCAGCACACACCAAAAACGCTATATTATACAGGGACAACCTTTATATAAGTGTTTTTCCCTTATAGCATTTTAATATATATATATATACATATCGCCAAATAAGTGCCCCCCCTCTCTGTTTTAACCCTGTTTCTGTAGTGCAGTGCAGGGGAGAGCCTGGGAGCCTTCCCACCAGCATTTCTGTGAGGGAAAATGGCGCTGTGTGCTGAGGAGAATAGGCCCCGCCCCCTTTTCGGCGGGCTTCTTCTCCCGTTTTTCTGAGACCTGGCAGGGGTTAAATACATCCATATAGCCTCCAGGGGCTATATGTGATGTATTTTTAGCCAGAATAAGGTATTATACATTGCTGCCCAGGGCGCCCCCAGCAACGCCCTGCACCCTCCGTGACCGTTGGTGTGAAGTGTGTGACAACAATGGCGCACAGCTGCAGTGCTGTGCGCTACCTTCATGAAGACTGAAAAGCCTTCTGCCGCCGGTTTCTGGACCTTCAATCTTCAGCATCTGCAAGGGGGGTCGGCGGCGCGGCTCCGGGACGAACCCCAGGGTGAGACCTGTGTTCCGACTCCCTCTGGAGCTAATGGTGTCCAGTAGCCTAAGAAGCCAATCCATCCTGCACGCAGGTGAGTTGAACTTCTCTCCCCTAAGTCCCTCGATGCAGTGAGCCTGTTGCCAGCAGGACTCACTGAAAATAAGAAACCTAAAAACTTTTTCTAAGCAGCTCCTTAAGAGAGCCACCTAGATTGCACCCTGCTCGGACGGGCACAAAAACCTAACTGAGGCTTGGAGGAGGGTCATAGGGGGAGGAGCCAGTACACACCACCTGATCCTAAAGCTTTAGTTTTGTGCCCTGTCTCCTGCGGAGCCGCTAATCCCCATGGTCCTGACGGAGTCCCCAGCATCCACTTAGGACGTCAGAGAAATATTTGTTATGTAGCTCACAGTCTTTGTGGAATCCTCATTAATGCGAACGTTTCCGGGCCTCTGCGGACCCCGTCATCAGGGCTGAGGAGAGAGAGCTAGTCCATTGTTGAGGATTCCACAAAGACTGTGAGCTACATAACAAATATATTATGCTTGTACCATTTATTCATTTTCTATAAAAAAGCTTTGAATTAAATCCTGGAGTGCCGTGCTGGCACACCACTGCGCCAAAGCATCTCCATTGGGACCCGCTGGTGGGTGATGGAGTACTGTGGTTGTGCTATAAAGGTATGCTGATGTCTATTTTATAGTGATGACTGACTTGGAGTGTCGTCCACTTTGCTTGTGTATCTATATTACTATTGGGAAAAGCACCTGAGCACGCTGCTACTGTTTACCCTGAATGCCGGATAGCTACATATGGTGTGTGTATGTATATATGTAGGGGGGCACCAACATTTATCATGCCTACGGGCGACTGGGGTGAACTTACGCCACTGTGTAATATCAGGGTCGTTATGACTTTAGGACAGTGGCACTATGCTGCAGCAATTGGCTCTAACTTCATGCCAAAGTGAGGTGATACTGTGTCCGGTCTAAAATAGCTTATCTTGCTCTGGGCAGTCGGTGTAGGTTGAAATCTGCTCATCTCTAGTTGAAATAGGCTGTTTTAGTTTAATATTGTGCGGTTGGATGTGAGAATCCCCTCAGGGACATACAGCCCTACTATAGCTGTTTCTTTGCGCCCTACTATTGCCTTATATGGACTGTCCGGGGCCACCTCCCGATCCTCCCTGTGTGTTCACACACTTACTCACTGTCGGGCAGAGTCTCCATCTATGAATGTCAGTCACCTCCAAGCAACTTCCCTGAAGGCGTCCCCGGTAGAAGTATCTTATATCAGGCAGTCAGAGGGAGGGATCCGCTACTGCCCCCATCATCAGTGTTAGCGATGACACCTTCTCTGGAGCGCGGATAAGGATCTCCACACCGGGCTCACTCTCCAAGCTCAGCGGGACACACGGGAGTCTGTTCGGGGTAATTCAGCTTAACCTTGCCATCAGATGCAGGTACAGAGTGGTTACCACAGCTGTTATTGCTGCACTGAGTACACAGAACAAGCACACCTCTCTCCGTCCCTTCAGCGAGCGCTCCACCAACCACCTCTCCCAACTGTCACTGGCCTAACCATCTGACTGGTCATGTGACCTGCTCCTGAGCTCTTGAGCAGTTGCTGGAGCTGCTGGGAGCTGCGGTCTGTCAGTAATATATAATGACATACACCTGCACTGTAGTGTGATGCACATACTGTAATACTTCACATTGTGGGGTATTACACAGTGATACTGCCGTATATATCCAGTGGTACTGCCATATAATTCCAGTGATACTGCCGTATATGTCAAGTGGTACTGCCGTATAAATCCAGTGGTACTGCTATATAAATCCAGTCCAGTGATACTGCCATATATGTCCAGTGGTACTGCCATATAATTCCAGTGATACTGCCGTATATATCCAGTGGTACTGCCATATAAATCCAGTGGTACTGGCATATAAATCCAGTCCAGTGATACTGCCATATATGTCCAGTGGTACTGCCGTGCATAATATATAGTAAATACTGCTAGTGCATGCATGATAATGTACCAGATTAATAACAGCAATGCACTGTAGCAATTACACTATAGTCCTGGGCAGTATAATGTAACATATGTATATTATATAATTCACAATCTGGAACCTGATCCATAAGGAAGGGGTGGGACCATAGACAGTGGGGCCCACCGGTGGTTTCCCCTGTTCCCCTGTGGGCCAGTCCGACCCTGGGTATTACCGTATAAATCCAGTGCAGTGGTACTGCCATATAACTTCAGTGTTGCTGTTTTGTGCTGTATATTATTTACTCCAAATAAAGGGGATATTAATATTTAATCCAAATAATTTTTACATGGTTTGCCCTGTGTTGTGTAGAGGTATGCTCTCCTTTGCTGCATTTTATACATACATCTTTGCTATATCCCGCCATGCATGGCACAGTTTTGCATGCCACAGTCTCAGAGATTTAGCCATGCCTTGTGATTTTACTTAATTTGCTTCTTTAATATGTTTCTTTCTACATATTCTATTATGGCAAACAAAAATTTTAAAATCCATCCACTCGCTACACGTGAAAAACAGCTTAGCCATGTTTTGCATGTTGTGCCAAATGGAGTTAAAAAGCAAAGATATAAGTGGACACATGTATAACTCTAGAAAAATTATGGAGAACAAAAATATGGATGATAAAATAGGGAAAGATCAAGAACCACTTCCTCCTACTGCTGCTGCTGCCACTGCTGTTGTTGCTGCTGCTGAGAGTCGATCGTCATCCCAGAGGGGAAGTTGGAAGACCACTTGTACTACTTCAACTACGCAAATGATTGTCCAACAGTGCTTTGCGAGAAAGGTGAAATATGACAGCAGTCATCCTGTTGCAAAGCGGATAACTGAGGCCTTGACAGCTATGTTGGTGTTAGATGTGCGTCCGGTATCCGCCATTAGTGCAGTGGGACTGCAGTGCCAACCCTAGATGGGCCAGGTGTTTATGCCGCACACTTGTGTCGCTTAGCTCAGTCATAAAGCTACCTCATTGCACCTCTTTTACTTCTTTGCATGATGTGCTGTTTGGGAACTAGTTTTTTTTAAGTGCCATCCTTTCTGCCACTGCAGTGCCACTCCTCGATGGGCCAGGTGTTTGTGCCGCACACTTGTATAGCTTAGAGATGAGCGGGTTCGGTTCCTCGGAAACCGAACCCGCCCGAACTTCATGTTTTTTTACACGGGTCCGAGCGACTCGGATCTTCCCGCCTTGCTCGGTTAACCCGAGCGCGCCCGAACGTCATCATCCAGCTGTCGGATTCTCGCGAGGCTCGGATTCTATCGCGAGACTCGGATTCTATATAAGGATCCGCGCGTCGCCGCCATTTTCACACGTGCATTGAGATTCATAGGGAGAGGACGTGGCTGGCGTCCTCTCCGTTTAGAGAAGAGAGTGAGACAGTAGAGAGAGACACAGTAGTAGTAATTTTGGGGAGCATTATTAGGAGGAGTACTACTATACTACTACTACTTGCTGAAGTGATATAGATTAGATAGTGTGACTGTATTAATTATCTGACTTGTGGGGGAGACACTGACAGTGGGGAGCAGTTAGAGTCTGAGAGCAGGACTCAGGAGTACATATAACGTACAGTGCACACTTTTGCTGCCAGAGTGCCACACTGCCATTGTGACCACACTGACCACCAGTATAATATATATTGTGATTGTCTGCTTAGGAGTACTACTTGCAAGTTGCTGATAGTGTGACCAGTGACCTGACCACCAGTTTAATAATCAATCACCACCACCAGTTTAATATATATATATATAATTGTATATAATATATATATATATATATATATATATATATAATATTGTATACCACCTACCCGTGGTTTTTTTTTTTCATTCTTCTTTGTACATACTACTATAGTATAGTAGCTTACTGTAGCAGTCTGCGGTGCTGCTGAGCTGACAGTGTCCAGCAGGTCCGTCATCAGTCATTACATAATAAATATATATACCTGTCCGGCTGCAGTACTAGTGATACTATATATACATATATATTGATTTCATCTCATTATCATCCAGTCTATATTAGCAGCAGACACAGTACGTTAGTCCACGGCTGTAGCTACCTCTGTGTCGGCACTCGGCAGTCCATCCATAATTGTATACCACCTCCCCGTGGTTTTTTTTTCTTTCTTTCTTCTTTGTACATACTACTATAGTATAGTAGCTTACTGTAGCAGTCTGCGGTGCTGCTGAGCTGACAGTGTCCAGCAGGTCCGTCATCAGTCATTACATAATAAATATATATACCTGTCCGGCTGCAGTACTAGTGATACTATATATACATATATATTGATTTCATCTCATTATCATCCAGTCTATATTAGCAGCAGACACAGTACGTTAGTCCACGGCTGTAGCTACCTCTGTGTCGGCACTCGGCAGTCCATCCATAATTGTATACCACCTCCCCGTGGTTTTTTTTTTTTCTTTCTTCTTTGTACATACTACTATAGTATAGTAGCTTACTGTAGCAGTCTGCGGTGCTGCTGAGCTGACAGTGTCCAGCAGGTCCGTCATCAGTCATTACATAATAAATATATATACCTGTCCGGCTGCAGTACTAGTGATACTATATATACATATATATTGATTTCATCTCATTATCATCCAGTCTATATTAGCAGCAGACACAGTACGTTAGTCCACGGCTGTAGCTACCTCTGTGTCGGCACTCGGCAGTCCATCCATAATTGTATACCACCTCCCCGTGGTTTTTTTTTTTCTTTCTTCTTTGTACATACTACTATAGTATAGTAGCTTACTGTAGCAGTCTGCTGTGCTGCTGAGCTGACAGTGTCCAGCAGGTCCGTCATCAGTCATTACATAATAAATATATATACCTGTCCGGCTGCAGTACTAGTGATACTATATATACATATATATTGATTTCATCTCATTATCATCCAGTCTATATTAGCAGCAGACACAGTACGTTAGTCCACGGCTGTAGCTACCTCTGTGTCGGCACTCGGCAGTCCATCCATAATTGTATACCACCTCCCCGTGGTTTTTTTTTTCTTTCTTCTTTGTACATACTACTATAGTATAGTAGCTTACTGTAGCAGTCTGCGGTGCTGCTGAGCTTACAGTGTCCAGCAGGTCCGTCATCAGTCATTACATAATAAATATACATACCTGTCCGGCTGCAGTACTAGTGATATTATATTGATTTCATCTCATTATCATCCAGTCTATATTAGCAGCAGACACAGTACGGTAGTCCACGGCTGTAGCTACCTCTGTGTCGGCACTCGGCAGTCCATCCATAAGTATACTAGTATCCATCCATCTCCATTGTTTACCTGAGGTGCCTTTTAGTTGTGCCTACTAAAATATGGAGAACAAAAATGTTGAGGTTCCAAAATTAGGGAAAGATCAAGATCCACTTCCACCTCGTGCTGAAGCTGCTGCCACTAGTCATGGCCGAGACGATGAAATGCCAGCAACGTCGTCTGCCAAGGCCGATGCCCAATGTCATAGTACAGAGCATGTAAAATCCAAAACACAAAATATCAGTAAAAAAAGGACTCCAAAATCTAAAATCAAATTGTCGGAGGAGAAGCGTAAACTTGCCAATATGCCATTTACCACACGGAGTGGCAAGGAACGGCTGAGGCCCTGGCCTATGTTCATGGCTAGTGGTTCAGCTTCACATGAGGATGGAAGCACTCAGCCTCTCGCTAGAAAAATGAAAAGACTCAAGCTGGCAAAAGCACCGCAAAGAACTGTGCGTTCTTCGAAATCCCAAATCCACAAGGAGAGTCCGACTCCAATTGTGTCGGTTGCGATGCCTGACCTTCCCAACACTGGACGTGAAGAGCATGCGCCTTCCACCATTTGCACGCCCCCTGCAAGTGCTGGAAGGAGCACCCGCAGTCCAGTTCCTAATAGTCAGATTGAAGATGTCAGTGTTGAAGTACACCAAGATGAGGAGGATATGGGTGTTGCTGGCGCTGGGGAGGAAATTGACCAGGAGGATTCTGATGGTGAGGTGGTTTGTTTAAGTCAGGCACCCGGGGAGACACCTGTTGTCCGTGGGAGGAATAGGGCCATTGACATGCCTGGTCAAAATACCAAAAAAATCAGCTCTTCGGTGTGGAAGTATTTCACCAGAAATGCGGACAACATTTGTCAAGCCGTGTGTTGCCTTTGTCAAGCTGTAATAAGTAGGGGTAAGGACGTTAACCACCTCGGAACATCCTCCCTTATACGTCACCTGCAGCGCATTCATAATAAGTCAGTGACAAGTTCAAAAACTTTGGGTGACAGCGGAAGCAGTCCACTGACCAGTAAATCCCTTCCTCTTGTAACCAAGCTCACGCAAACCACCCCACCAACTCCCTCAGTGTCAATTTCCTCCTTCCCCAGGAATGCCAATAGTCCTGCAGGCCATGTCACTGGCAATTCTGACGATTCCTCTCCTGCCTGGGATTCCTCCGATGCATCCTTGCGTGTAACGCCTACTGCTGCTGGCGCTGCTGTTGTTGCTGCTGGGAGTCGATGGTCATCCCAGAGGGGAAGTCGTAAGCCCACTTGTACTACTTCCAGTAAGCAATTGACTGTCCAACAGTCCTTTGCGAGGAAGATGAAATATCACAGCAGTCATCCTGCTGCAAAGCGGATAACTGAGGCCTTGACAACTATGTTGGTGTTAGACGTGCGTCCGGTATCCTCCGTTAGTTCACAGGGAACTAGACAATTTCTTGAGGTAGTGTGCCCCCGTTACCAAATACCATCTAGGTTCCACTTCTCTAGGCAGGCGATACCGATAATGTACACGGACGTCAGAAAAAGACTCACCAGTGTCCTAAAAAATGCAGTTGTACCCAATGTCCACTTAACCACGGACATGTGGACAAGTGGAGCAGGGCAGGGTCAGGACTATATGACTGTGACAGCTCACTGGGTAGATGTATGGACTCCCGCCGCAAGAACAGCAGCGGCGGCACCAGTAGCAGCATCTCGCAAACGCCAACTCTTTCCTAGGCAGGCTACGCTTTGTATCACCGCTTTCCAGAATACGCACACAGCTGAAAACCTCTTACGGCAACTGAGGAAGATCATCGCGGAATGGCTTACCCCAATTGGACTCTCCTGTGGATTTGTGGCATCGGACAACGCCAGCAATATTGTGTGTGCATTAAATATGGGCAAATTCCAGCACGTCCCATGTTTTGCACATACCTTGAATTTGGTGGTGCAGAATTTTTTAAAAAACGACAGGGGCGTGCAAGAGATGCTGTCGGTGGCCAGAAGAATTGCGGGACACTTTCGGCGTACAGGCACCACGTACAGAAGACTGGAGCACCACCAAAAACAACTGAACCTGCCCTGCCATCATCTGAAGCAAGAAGTGGTAACGAGGTGGAATTCAACCCTCTATATGCTTCAGAGGTTGGAGGAGCAGCAAAAGGCCATTCAAGCCTATGCAATTGAGCACGATATAGGAGGTGGAATGCACCTGTCTCAAGCGCAGTGGAGAATGATTTCAACATTGTGCAAGGTTCTGATGCCCTTTGAACTTGCCACACGTGAAGTCAGTTCAGACACTGCCAGCCTGAGTCAGATCAGTCCCCTCATCAGGCTTTTGCAGAAGAAGCTGGAGACATTGAAGGAGGAGCTAACACGGAGCGATTCCGCTAGGTATGTGGGACTTGTGGATGGAGCCCTTAATTCGCTTAACAAGGATTCACGGGTGGTCAATCTGTTGAAATCAGAGCACTACATTTTGGCCACCGTGCTCGATCCTAGATTTAAAGCCTACCTTGGATCTCTCTTTCCGGCAGACACAAGTCTGCTGGGGTTCAAAGACTTGCTGGTGACAAAATTGTCAAGTCAAGCGGAACGCGACCTGTCAACATCTCCTCCTTCACATTCTCCCGCAACTGGGGGTGCGAGGAAAAGGCTCAGAATTCCGAGCCCACCCGCTGGCGGTGATGCAGGGCAGTCTGGAGCGACTGCTGATGCTGACATCTGGTCCGGACTGAAGGACCTGACAACGATAACGGACATGTCGTCTACTGTCACTGCATATGATTCTCTCACCATTGAAAGAATGGTGGAGGATTATATGAGTGACCGCATCCAAGTAGGCACGTCACACAGTCCGTACTTATACTGGCAGGAAAAAGAGGCAATTTGGAGGCCCTTGCACAAACTGGCTTTATTCTACCTAAGTTGCCCTCCCACAAGTGTGTACTCCGAAAGAGTGTTTAGTGCCGCCGCTCACCTTGTCAGCAATCGGCGTATGAGGTTACATCCAGAAAATGTGGAGAAGATGATGTTCATTAAAAAGAATTATAATCAATTCCTCCGTGGAGACATTCACCAGCAGCAATTGCCTCCACAAAGTACACAGGGAGCTGAGATGGTGGATTCCAGTGGGGACGAATAGATAATCTGTGAGGAGGGGGATGTACACGGTGATATATCGGAGGATGATGATGAGGTGGAGATCGTGCCTCTGTAGAGCCAGTTTGTGCAAGGAGCGATTAATTGCTTCATTTTTGGTGGGGGTCCAAACCAACCCGTCATTTCAGTCACAGTCGTGTGGCAGACCCTGTCACTGAAATGATGGGTTGGTTAAAGTGTGCATGTCCTGTTTATACAACATAAGGGTGGGTGGGAGGGCACAAGGACAATTCCATCTTGCACCTCTTTTTTCTTTAATTTTTCTTAATTTAATTAATTAATTAATTTTTCTTAATTTAATTTTTTGCGTCATGTGCTGTTTGGGGAGGGTTTTTTGGAAGGGCCATCCTGCGTGCCACTGCAGTGCCACTCCTAGATGGGCCCGGTGTTTGTGTCGGCCACTAGGGTCGCTTAGCTTACTCACACAGCTACCTCATTGCGCCTCTTTTTTTCTTTGCGTCATGTGCTGTTTGGGGAGGGTTTTTTGGAAGGGACATCCTGCGTGACACTGCAGTGCCACTCCTAGATGGGCCCGGTGTTTGTGTCGGCCACTAGGGTCGCTTAGCTTACTCACACAGCTACCTCATTGCGCCTCTTTTTTTCTTTGCGTCATGTGCTGTTTGGGGAGGTTTTTTTGGAAGGGACATCCTGCGTGACACTGCAGTGCCACTCCTAGATGGGCCCGGTGTTTGTGTCGGCCACTAGGGTTGCTTAGCTTACTCACACAGCTACCTCATTGCGCCTCTTTTTTTCTTTGCGTCATGTGCTGTTTGGGGAGGGTTTTTTGGAAGGGACATCCTGTGTGACACTGCAGTGCCACTCCTAGATGGGCCCGGTGTTTGTGTCGGCCACTAGGGTCGCTTAGCTTACTCACACAGCTACCTCATTGCGCCTCTTTTTTTCTTTGCGTCATGTGCTGTTTGGGGAGGGTTTTTTGGAAGGGCCATCCTGCGTGCCACTCCTAGATGGGCCCGGTGTTTGTGTCGGCCACTAGGGTCGCTTATCTTACTCACACAGCTACCTCATTGCCCCTCTTTTTTTCTTTGCGTCATGTGCTGTTTGGGGAGTGTTTTTTGGAAGGGCCATCCTGCGTGCCACTGCAGTGCCACTCCTAGATGGGCCCGGTGTTTGTGTCGGCCACTAGGGTCGCTTATCTTACTCACACAGCTACCTCATTGCGCCTCTTTTTTTCTTTGCGTCATGTGCTGTTTGGGGAGGGTTTTTTGGAAGGGACATCCTGCGTGACACTGCAGTGCCACTCCTAGATGGGCCAGGTGTTTGTGTCGGCCACTAGGGTCGCTTAGCTTACTCACACAGCTACCTCATTGCGCCTCTTTTTTTCTTTGCGTCATGTGCTGTTTGGGGAGGGTTTTTTGGAAGGGACATCCTGCGTGACACTGCAGTGCTACTCCTAGATGGGCCAGGTGTTTGTGTCGGCCACTAGGGTCGCTTAGCTTAGTCATCCAGCGACCTCGGTGCAAATTTTAGGACTAAAAATAATATTGTGAGGTGTGAGGTATTCAGAATAGACTGAAAATGAGTGGAAATTATGGTTTTTGAGGTTAATAATACTTTGGGATCAAAATGACCCCCAAATTCTATGATTTAAGCTGTTTTTTAGGGTTTTTTGAAAAAAACACCCGAATCCGACAAAAAAAATTCGGTGAGGTTTTGCCAAAACGCGTTCGAACCCAAAACACAGCCGCGGAACCGAACCCAAAACCAAAACACAAAACCCGAAAAATTTCCGGTGCTCATCACTAGTATAGCTTAGCTTAGTCATACAGCTACCCATTGCACCTCTTTTACTTCTTTGCATGATGTGCTGTTTGGGAACTAGTTTTTTTTACGTGCCATCCTTTCTGCCACTGCAGTGCCACTCCTAGATGGGCCAGGTGTTTGTGCCGCACACTTGTGTCGCTTAGCTTAGTCATACAGCCACCTCAGTGAAACCTGTTGGCCTAAAAACAATATTGTAAGGCGTGATGTGTTCAGAATAGACTGGAAATGAGTGGAAATTAATGTTATTGAGGTTAATCATATCGTAGGATCAAAATTACCCCCAAATTTGGTGATTTTAGCTATTTTTATGTTTTTTTCAAAGATCATCCAGATCCAAAACCAAAACACGAAAGGGTGGTTTTGGCAAAACCAATCCAGATCCAAAACACGAGGATGGAACCAGAACCAAAACCAAAACATGAAAAGTGCCCGCTGCACATCTCTAGTATTAGCTATAATCAATAACATCTGAATATTTATACTATTCGACATTTTTCATGTATACTGCGTGCTATGGTATATTATTGACAGTAATATACCATAGCACACAGTATACATGAAAATGGTATAATAGTATAAATATACAGATGTTACTGATTATAGCTAAAACTATTAGCTATAATCAATAACATCTGTATATTTATACTATTATACTATTTTCATGTATACTGTGTGCTATGGTATATTATTGCGGTGTGGATCAATAGATCGACAGTGTCTAGGTTGACAATGTTTAGGTCGACCACTATAGGTCGACAGTCAGTAGGTCAACAGGGTTTCTAGGTCGACAGGGTTTCTAGGTCGACATGTGCTAAGTCGACAGGTCAAAAGGTCGTCATGAGGTGTGTTTTTTTTGTTTGGCATTGTTTTCTGCGTACAGTGACCGGGAAGCCGAATTAATGCACTGTGTCCCCTCACGAGCCGCAAGGTGCCTCGCTTTGCTCGGCACAGATTACCATTCCAATCGTAGTCCATGTAGATCAATAAGTATGCAAAAGTTCAAAAAAAGTTTTTTTTTTTTTTAAAAACTCATGTCGACCTTTTGACCTGTTGACCTAGCACATGTCGACCTTCCAACCCTGTCGACCTTCCAACCCTGTCGCCCTAGTGACTGTCGACCTATACTGGTCGACCTAAACGTTGTCGACCTAGACAGTGTCGATCTTCAGACCGGATCCCATATTATTGCTAGAGATGTACGGCGGGCACTTTTTGTGGTTTGTGTTTTAGTTTTGGTTCTATTTCCCTGCTCGTGTTTTGGTTTTGGATTGGTTTTGCCAAAACCACCCTTTCGTGTTTTGGTTTTTGATCTGGTTGATTTAAAAAAAAAAAAAAACATAAAAAAAGTCTAAAATCAAAGAATTTGGGGTAATTTTGATCCTATGGTACTATTAACCTCAATAACATTCATTTCCACTCATTTCCAGTCTATTCTGAACACCTCACACCTCACAATATTGTTTTAGGCCAAAAGGTTGCACCGAGGTGGCTGTATGACTAAGCTAAGCAACACAAGTGTGCGGCACAAACACCTGACCCATCAAAGAGTGGCACTGCAGTGGCAGACAGGATGGCAGATATAAAAAAAAAGGCCCCAAACAGCACATCATGCCAAGGAGTAAAAAAGGGCAATGAGGTAGCTGTTTGACTAAGCTAAGCGACACAAGTGTGCGGCACAAACACCTGGCCCATCTGGGGTTGGCACTGCAGTCCCACTGCACTAATGGCGGATACCGGATGCACATCTAACACCAACATAGCTGTCAAGGCCTCAGTTATCCGCTTTGCAACAGGACTTTTACATCAGCACGAAAGTGCTGTAAACATTACTCACTAACCAATTCTTTTTTCACAGGTGTTTGCAATTTTTAATTTTTAATTTATTATTATTTGGTACATTTTAAGCACTCCTCTTATTTCGTTTTATGGATACCGGATGCACGTCTAAAATCAGCATAGTTGTTATGGCCTAAGTAATTTGCTTTGCAACAGGGTATATATATATATATATATATATATATATATGGCAGTATCACTGAAATTATATGGCAGTACCACTGGACATATACGTCAGGATCACTGGACTGGATTTATATGCCAGTACTACTGGAATTATACGGCAGGTTCACTGGATTTATACGGCAGTACCGCTGGATATATACAGCAGTACCAATGGAATTATACGGCGGGATCACTGGATTTATAGGCCAGTACCACTGGGATTATACGGCAGAATCACTCGAATTATACGGCAGTATCAATGGACATATACGGCAGTATCACTGGACATATATGGCAGTATCACTGGACATATACGACAGTATTACTGGACATATACGGCAGTATCACTGGACTGGACTTATAACCAAGTACCACTGGAATTTTACAGCAGGATCACTGGACATATACGGCAGTATCACTGGACATATACGGCAGTATTACTGGACATATATGACAGTATCACTGGACTGAATTTATATGCCAGTACCACTGGAATTATACGGCAGGATCACTGGAATTATACGGCAGGATCACTGGAATTGTACGGCAGTATCGCTGGACATATACGGCAGTATCGCTGGACATATATACGGCAGTATCACTGGACATATACAGCAGTATCACTGGACATATACGGCAGTATTACTGGACATATACGGCAGTATCACTGGACTTGACTTATACTCCAGTATCACTATAATTTTACGGCAGGATCACTGGACATATACGTCAGTATCGCTGGACATATACGGAAGTATCACTGAACATATACGGCAGCATCACTAGACTGGACTTATACACCAGTACCACTGGAATTATATGGCAGGATCACTGGATTTATAAGCCAGTACGACTGGGGTTATACGGCAGAATCACTGAAATTATACTGCAGTATCAATGGATATATACGGCAGTATCACTGGAAATATACAGCAGTATCACTGGACTGGATTTATACGCCAATACCACTGGAACTATACGACAGTTTCACTGGATTTATATGACATTACCACTGGAATTATATGCCAGTACCACTGGAATTATATGGCAGGATCACTGGAATTATACGGCATGATCACTGGATTTATAAAGCAGTACCGCTGGACATATACGGCAGTATCAATGGACATATACGGCAGAATCACTGGACTGGACTTATACGCCAGTACCACTGGAATTATACGGCAGGATCACTTGACTTATACGCCAGTACCACTGGAATTATACGGCAGGATCACTGGAATTATACATCAGTATCAATGGACATATTCGGCTGTATCACTGGATATATATGGCAGGATCACTGGACATATATGCGGCAGTATCACTAGACTGGATTTATATGCCAGCACCACTGGAATTATACGGCACGATCACTGGATTTATACGCCAGTACCACTGGAATTATATGGCAGGATCACTGGAATTATATGACAGGATCACTGGATTTATACATCAGTACCACTGGACATGTACAGCAGTATCAATGGACATATATGGCAGAATCACTGGATATATACGGCAGTATCACTGGACTGGATTTACACGCCAGAACCACTGGAATTATATGGCAGGATCACTGGAATTATACGGCAGGATCACTGGACATATACGGCAGCACCGCTGGACATATACGGCAGTATCAGTGGACATATCTGGCAGTACAGGTTGAGTATCCCATATCCATATATTCCAAAATACGGAATATTCCGAAATACGGAATTTTTTGACGGAGAGTGAGACAGTGAAACTTTGTTTTCTGATGGCTCAATGTATACAAACTTTGTTTAATAGACAGAGTTATTAAAAATATTGTATTAAATGACCTCCAGGCTGTGTGTATAAGGTGTATATGAAACATAAATGAATTGTGTGAATGTAGACACACTTTGTTTAATGCACAAAGTTATTAAAAATAATGGCTAAAATGACCTTCAGGCTGTGTGTATAAGGTGTATATGAAACATAAATGCATTCTGTGCTTAGACTTGGATCCCATCGCCATGATATCTCATTATGATATGCAATTATTCCAAAATACGGAAAAATCCGATATCCAAAATGCCTCTGGTCCCAAGCATTTTGGATAAGGGAGACTCAACCTGTATCACTGAATTTATATGCCAGTACCACTGGAATTATACGGCAGCATCAATGGAATTATACGGCAGGATCACTGGACATATATACGCAGCACCGCTGGACATATACTGCAGTATCACTGGATATATATGGCAGTATCTACAATATGATTCAAGGTAAACTCCTGCGCACTCTAATTGCGGCCTTTAGTGGTACCCTACCCTGATGTGTCACCACACACACCTGAAAAATAATACACAATGAAAAACAATGGGATAGGAACCAACTGGCGCCGCAAAAAAACAGCACAAAACAAAAACAAATGGTGTGATTACCTAGACACAGCCGAAACTGTGCAATGTCCTAAATAAACAGAGGCCCAGAGTCCAGGAACTTCTTAAGTGTGGTTCTTATGAATATCCAAAGCCATGGGGTTATACAAAAAAACACAAATTGTATACACCAGTTCAGAAAATAGTCCCAGATGGATATTTCTAATGAAAAAGACTTCTTCCTGGATTCCTTGTACTATGGTGTCTATGGGAGGTGTTATTCTAGCTGTACAGGTTCACCTCGGTGTAGAAGGTAATAGAAGCTCCTCACATGTGTGCTTACTTTCATATACTCCCAACAAAACCTATAAAGGTTTCTTTAGATCCTTTACGTAAAAACTTCATATGCCCAAATGGCAGGTATTATCATAAAATCTTTAAAAATGAATGCTCACATTCAAGCTTACTTCAAAAGACGCCGTTCTTCCATGTAGCGGTTTCTTTATAGGTAAGCCATCCTGACGTCCTCGTATACTTCCTCACTTCGTGATAAGCTCGGTAATAAGCATATAAACGAAGGGACGTATGAGGATTCGTATATATTTATTGTAAAATAATTTTAAAATGGTTCCAGAAATTAAACAGAAGTTGAATTCCCACAATAAAGAAACCAGAGATACAGATCTTATACAGCACAGTCCGACAGTGAAAAAAAGATGTTACCCCGGGGAATCTCACCGCTTTCTGGCTGGAAAAACTGGTAACTGTGGTGATCCAATTTGTCACATGCTCCCACCAACGCGTTTCTACTAATAAGTCTTTGTCAAGGTGCATATGGAATGTACCATACCTTCTATTTATACCTGGTATGGTGTAAAGCATACGCCCCTTCCTGGGCGGGTCCTATTCTGTTAATTGATGTATAACGTTTATACGCTCTAAAATGGGGAGAAAGATCTTGTGGTAGGTGATATTCTAAGGCTAAGGTTCTTAATTCCAAAATAAATAGAGAGAGAGAGGGAGTTCTAAAAGTGTTGTATTGTACTGTGCGTTCCATTACACATGAAACGCACTCTACTTCCGCCGGATTTCCGGCGGAAGTAACCTTGCGTCCACTAGGATACAGTATTGCAATAAGAACGGTTGCCATGGTCCCGCTCTGGGACGTGCCGTACCCGGGACGTGGTTGCCATGGTCCCGCTTCGTGATGTGCCGCCGACGGGACATGGTTACCATGGTCCCGCTTTGGTACGTACCTCCAAATATTGACATCATGACGCATGGCGGTAGCGTGACCCGTCACATGGTGTATCGCGTCATGCTGGTCACCGCCAAGCTGGGTTCTGACCTACTTCTTCCTGTTTCCTGCGTTCCAACTGCAATGGAACGCAGGTGTGACAGAAAAAAAACGTGATGGGAATGTTATAATTAAATAAAAATAGTAAGACCCCATTATAGTGAAAAATGTATGAGTTGGTTGCACATCCAATAGCGGGCCTTTAAAACCACAAAAATAAATACATTGTAAGCGATCCAATTGTATTGGGTAAGTCCTAAGGTTTCCTGCAATAAAGTGCAGAGAATGATCTCCATTACAAGGACAATTAATGGATTACATATCTTAACAAAAATACGAGTAACAAAAATACGAGATTAGGATAGGGATTGAGATGGTAACAATTGATAAATATACTTCTCTCCAAAAAAAAATATGGGAGTGTGATAACCTTATATGCAAAACTTTAAATTGGCTCTTGATCATTTAAATATGAGAGTCATATAAGGAATGATGGACAAATACTCTTATAGAATCAAGCAATAAGTCATTATACATCTCTTGATACACGAGTTAGATTTTAGCACAAAACCATAAATGAAAGCAGTGCTTAACACATAATATACATATTAGAATAGTATATGGTATACAGAACATGAAACACCCCAATAGTTTTTATTAGATATTCAGATAAAGAAGAGTGTGTAGGCCACCCGGTGTGATGGAAACATTGGGTGTTGCATTAAAATCATTTTCATCCCTACTTGTGATTAATTTTACCCTATCCCTCTCCGAAATTCTTTAGTTTCTCTAATGGGTGAAATGTGAGGGCTGATGATCAAATCACAAGAACCATTTTGTCTCGAAGTCCAGGTTAAGACCTGCTGGATGTAAAGTACCCATTTCAAAAATACTTCGCATTTCTCTCTTAGCAAGTTCTTCTTCCATATTATTTTTCCTCCAATTTCCCTTTATAATGTGGATTCCACAAAAAGAGATCAAATCTGTGGGTTGGCACTGATGATGATCCTTGAAGTGTGCTGAAACCCCATGTGAGATGACTCCTTTCTTAATGTTCCGAACATGCTCGGCCATCCGTTCTTTCAACTTTCTGCTAGTCCTTTCAATGTATTGCTTTTTGCATGAGCAGGTAATGAGATATACTACGTTATTACTATTGCAGGTAATGAAATGTTGGATTCGTCCCACTCTTCCATTGGAAGTTGAGGTATATTCTGTAATCTTTGACACAGGGCTTTTACAGTTTCTGCACATGCTACAAGTGCCACATCTGTGGAAGCCCTTGGTCATAATGGTACCGGGTTTTCTTTTATCCTGTATAACACTCTTCACTAGGTGATTTTTGAGATTGTCAGCCTTTCTGTATATAAACCTGGGTTTTTCCCTCAGTGTTTCTTTCAGCGCTGGATCTCGTAGCAGGATGCTCCAATGTTTTTTGATGATGGATTCCATTTGTTTATGCTGGCTGCTGTACTTTGTTATGAATGGTATACCCATTCCTTCCGAGGGATTCTCCAAATTCTTCTTGGATACCAAAAGGTCCTCTCTATTACTTGTCCGAAACTCTTGGAAGGGGGTTTCCAATGTTCCAGCTGTCTATCCCTTATCCATGAATTGCTTTTTGAGTCTGGTCCCTTGTTCCTGATAGTCTTCCAATCTAGAGCAGTTTTTTCTAATCCGATGAAATTGGCTCTTTGGTACCGACGCTAGCCAGTTTTTGTGGTGGTTACTATTCGAAGGTATAAACGAATTGCAATCCGTGGGTTTCGTGTAAGTGCGTGTATGCAGAGTTCCTCCTTCTATGAAAATCTCGAGATCCAAAAAATGCACCGAAGTTACACTGATGTCGAACGTGAGTACAATATTTTTATTATTACTATTCAGAAATTGGCAAAACTCCTGTGGTGATAAGTCCGTGCCATGCCATACACAGAAAATGTCATCTATGTAATGAACCCAGGTAACCAGGCTCGCCCCCTCGCCACCCCAAACGTCCATGACCTCCTGTTCCCATTTGGCCATGAACAAATGGGAACTGGACTTATACACAAGTACCACCGGATTTATACGCCAGTACCACTGGATTTATACGCCAGTACCACTGGAATTATATGGCAGCATCACTGGAATTATACGGAAGCATCACTGGAATTATACGGCAGGATCACTGGAATTTTATGGCAGGATCACTTGAATTATATGGCAGGATCGCTGGACAATGGACATATACGGCAGTATCACTGGACATATACAGCAGCACAGGGACACCACCACTGGACTGATGCAGGACAACACAGCACCACTGCAATGGACTAGATTTATACAGCAGCACTGGACATATGGCAGCAGAGGACACAGAGGAGCTTCACTTACAGCAGTGTGATGTCTCGCAAGATAATGTCAAATCTCGCGAGACTTCACACTGCAGTGAGTGAAGCTCCTCAGAGGCCGCAGCTGTAATGGATTGTCTCAGCTGCCGAGGAGGACGGAGAGGAGTCCGGTAAATGCTGTACGCCTACTCCGATGTTTTTTTGCAGTTGTGAGGAAAGTGTGTGGGGGCCCTGGGACGACCGCCCCTTCCACCTCGCCGTTAATCTGGCTCTGATTTCAGGTATCCATATCTCTCATCTTTGAACTCACGTTCATCTTTATACAAAAGATCTTGTTACATGATTCAGGAATACAATAATCTAAAAAAAATCCTGCTCCAAATGTATTGGATGTTATTATAATTATTATAGAGTTACCAACCATATAACATAGTGCATTACCAAATATATTTTTATTATTTATATCATCCCAGTGATTGTTTTCTACCAAACAAACACACATAATGGGTCCATGTGGTAAGCAGCCAATACAATATTTTTAGATTGTGGCAGGAAACGGATGGCAAATTTTTAGTCTGAGTATGGCCTCCAATGTGACAGTGTCTGTGTATGCAACCACTTCAGCGTAACTCCCGTGTCACTCATAAAAACAGACCATCTTTATCTGTCTGAATAGTTACCTTCCAGCATGTGAGCATATGAAAATCGCAACTACAAACACAATAGGGGTGCATGATGTGCACTGTAACTTACTATAGGCGCATGTGTACTAAAATAAATTGTTCAACTGCATCCAACATCAACATAGCATGCACATCAGAATCTGGCCTGTAAGTGTTAAAGTCGGGGGGATCATGTTTTACATCTGGTCTCTGCATATTAGATGAATGTCCTATTTACAGTGTGCAGTAAGACATCAACTTTGTATCATGGAAATTATTTCTACCTGATGAAAGAGAAATCTGTTAATACATGCACTGTACATTGGGCCTAATTTAGTGAGGATAGCAAATTCTGCTATTTAGCAGATTTGCTATCCTTTGGAGGGCATGCTGGGGGCCGCCCATCGCAGGGCAAGGCCGCCCAGCATGCTGACCGCCGCCTCCTTCCCTTCAACAAGCAGAAATTGCACATCGCAATTTCTGATTGTTAGCAAAAATAGAGGCAGCCTCCTGTCGCCGCAGGAGATCAGCTGCCATCTTCCCTATCATGCCCCCGACATGCCCCCATTTGCGCCGCCCCACCCCCCCATTCATCCGGCTCCGTCCCCGCAACGCTCCGTCTCCTCCCTGACAGCCCCCCTCACCCGGCGACCAACTCTGCCTGATTGACAGGCAGAGGCAATCGCATTTTCTGCGGACCCCACAGAAAATGTGGGCGCATGCGCCCGCATCTTTTTCTCAAAAATTCTGGTTGGGTCGCACACTGTGATCCAACCTGAATTAGGCCCATTGTTAGTAACTTGTAAGAAAAGTTGACCATGATAAGACACATACTTTAGAAACGTATAATTAGATTGTACATCCATCTGGTAAATTAGTGTTACGCACACCAGTGCTAACAGGAGTATACCGGTGTATGAACAGAGAGGGAAGCGAAGCAAACAAACAAACTCACAGACAGTATAACATAACATACACAGGAGGTGATGGAATAACTAATAAACACAAAGTGAACGGAGAAGCCCAAAGGCTCAGGAATTGGGTGTCTCCCTAGTGTCAGGAATGCTCAGATGGAATAGAGTGGACAATGAAGCGATGTGTAGTGATTTAACACGTGGAGCACCTGAAATGATGTTGCTAAGAGCAACAGAAAAAACCCCAAAGGGTTACCAACGGGTGTGGGAATAAACTCCTTGGTCAGAGATAGAAATACAGACACAACGAGAGTATCCACAATCCTAACCCCCACTTGCAGGGCACAGGTTCAGCTTACTGCCACTAAACTGACACCTGGACGCCCTGCACAGTGAGGGAGGATTAAGCAAGCAGGTCTGAGAGTACAGCCGCAAACCTGCTGGGTTCACAGAATAGCAAAAGAACCCCAGCAGGTCAAACAACTGACTCCAGTCTTACTGCTAGGTCCGGATTGGCAGAATGAAGTACCGAATCCCAAGGCCTATTCGCAGTAAGCAACAAGTAAATACAAAGTCACACAGTACTAGCTAACTCTCTGGAACTGACTAACAAACAAAGATTCAGGAGCATTTGCCTAGCCTGAGAGGATGGTTTATATAGCAGGTGCTGTCCACGCCCCACTCAGACCTCACAGACTGTGAGCACAAAACCAGCGCCGGATTCCCTGCCGTGCACAGAGCCTGTAACCACTACACCAGTGATTTTCAACCTTTTTTACTCGCGGCACACCGAACAATATTTTAAAATTGCCAAGGCACACCAACAGTTCCCACAGAAAAAAAAAACCAAAACAAAACACACAGATTGGCCCTCAGAGTAAAAAAAAATAATATACAATCCACATATACATTGGCCTAAACAGAACAAACAATCACATTGCTCCCCACATAAATCCTATTGCTCCACACATAAATCAATCACATTTCTCCCCACATAAATCCTATTGCTCCCCACATTAATTATTCAAATTGTTCCCCCCATATATCCATAAATTCTTATTCTCCCCACATAAATCCTATTGAAATCATATTGTTCCCCAGAGGAGAAATAAAATAAATATTATTATCAGCTGTCCTCCTCCCTGTCCCTCAGTGGCGGGGGTTGTTCATAGTGGAGTTCTGCGAATAGGCAGGTGTGGATGTGGGTGGGAAGGAAAGCTGTGTATGCAGGCAGGAACTGGAAGATGTGTATGCAGGCGGGTAGGCTGGCTGAGTGGTGTGACGCGGTGGCTGTGACCTATGATATCACATAGTTTTCAAGGCATAGGTCACGGCCGGAGCACGACTAATCCTCTTAGAAGAGCCCGGGCCAACAGGTCACTCTGAAGGTGCAGGAAGCTGCTCTGGCTTCGCGGCACACCTTGCAACTAGTCGCGGCACACTAGTGTGCCACGGCACACTGGTTGAAAAAGCCTGCACTACACAGTAAAAACCTGGACCGGAGTATCAGCTGTGCTCAGGTTACTTCGCTAACACTTGCCTCCCGGTTGCCATGGCGACGTGGCAGCACAGAGCAGGAGATCCTAACAGTACCCCCCTCTGACGAGGGGTCAAAGAACCCCTACCACCGGGTTTATTGGGGAACTGCGAGAAGAAAGAGCGTATCAGTCTGGGGGCATGAAGATCACAACTGCGCACCCACGACCGCTCCTCCGGGCCATACCCCTTCCAGTGCACCAAAAATGATAGCCGACCCCAAACCATCTTGGAGTCAAGAACCCTTTCAACCACAAACTCCCTCTGACTCCGTATCAGAAGAGGAGAAGGTCTTCTACTGGAAGAAGGATTACTAACCGCCAGTTTTAAAAGGGAACAATGAAATGTTTTATTGATACCCAACGAACGGGGCAGATCTAACTGAAATGCCACCGGATTGATAACCCTGGTGATCTTATAAGGGCCGATGAACCGGGGGCCTAACTTATGAGATGGCTGTCTCAACTTCAAATTCTTGGTGGACAACCAGACGAAGTCTCCTAATTTGAAGCTGCAGGGTCTTCTCCGCTTATCAAAAACCCTTTTGGTCACTAATGACACAGACACAAGGGCTTTCTTCACTTTCCTCCAAATACCCCTAAGGACCGAAACAACAGAGGAACCACCAGGCGTGGAATCCAGGGGGTCAAAAGAATTGGCCTTAGGATGATGCCCATACACACAAAGGAAGGGAGAGATCCCTGTAGCAGAGTGAGCCGCGTTGTTATACGCAAACTCCGCCATGGACAGATGAGCAACCCAGTCAGTATGACACTTGGAGACATACCACCTGAGGAACTGCTCCAAGGACTGGTTCACCCTCTCAGTCTGCCCATTAGACGGGATCGGTATGAAATACCTCCAATCAAAATCCCGACGTTCAAAATCCCGACACCAATTGACCGATGGTCAAAATCCCGACAAGGTCAAAAGCCTGACATGGACAAAATATCGACATTTAAAATACCGACAAGGTCAAAATACCGACATGTAAAATGCCGACAGGTCAAAATACCGACATGCGGTTTTTGTTGTTTTTGTGTGTGTATGTCGACATAAGTCAACATGGACACCATATAAAGTGTACCGCGTCCCCTCGCATGGCTCGCTGCGCTCGCCATGCTTCGGGCACGGTGCCTCGCTGCGCTCGGCACACTATTATATTCCCCCTCCAGGTCCACTGGGATGGTTAAGTATGAACAAGTCGGTTTCAATGAAAAAAATCATGAAAAACTCATGTCGGTATTTTGACCTGTCGGCATTTTACATGTCGGTATTTTGACCTTGTCGGTATTTTAAATGTCGGTATTTTGTCCATGTCGGGATTTTGACCTTGTCGGGATTTTGACCATCGGTCAATTGGTGTCGGGATTTTGAACGTCGGGATTTTGATTGGAGGTAAACTGACTGCATCCCGATTAGACTGTGGATGGTAGCCTGACGACAAGCTCACAGAAATCTGGAGATCAGAACAAAATGCCCTCCAGAATTTGGCCACAAACTGGGATCCACGGTCAGAGACCACATCAAGTGGCAACCCGTGGAGGCGCACAACATGCTGCATAAATAACTCAGACAGGCGTCTGGCCGATGGCAACCCAACCAGTGGAACGAAATGCGCCATCTTCGAAAACCTGTCAACGACAACCCAAATGGCTGTCATCCCCGAGGATTTGGGCAAGTCCACCACAGAATCCATGGAAATGTGGGTCCATGGCTTAGACGGCATAGAGAGTGGATGTAATGGGCCGACAGGAACCCCTCTAGGAGTTGTATTTCGGGCACAAACGTCACATGCCCGAACCCACTGATCCACATCCCTAGCCACCGAGGGCCACCACACCGCCCTAAACAGCAACTCCCGAGTTCTGGCAATACCCGGATGCCCTGCCGACCTCTTGGCATGGAATTCCAGGAACACTCGCTATCTTAACCTAGGAGGCACAAACAAGAGACCTACCGGAAGGTCTGGAGGAGTCTCCTCCTGTGCTCTAAGGACTAATGACAAGAGGTCCTGGGTAATGCCCACTTTAATACATGATGGGGGCACAATGGGCAATGGCTCCTCGGTGGTCTCTTGAACTGGAGCAAAACTCCGCGAGAGCGCATCAGCCTTGATGTTTTTTGACCCAGGGCGATATGTTATCAAAAAATTAAAGCGAGCAAAAAACAAAGCCCATCGTGCCTGCCTGGCATTGAGCCGCTTCGCTGACTCTAAATATGCCAGATTCTTATGGTCGGTGAGAATTGAGACCACAAACTTAGCCCCCTCAAGCCAGTGTCTCCACTCCCCGAGTGCATCCTTTATAGCTAACAATTCCCGGTTACCCACATCATAATTCATCTCGGCAGACGAAAATTTACGGGAAAAGTAAGCACAGGGATGAAGGCGATTATCAGACACCCCCATCTGAGAGAGCACTGCCCCAATACCTATCTCAGAGGCATCCACTTCTACCACAAAAGGACGCTCTGGATCTGGGTGTCGCAGCACCTTGGCCGAGACAAATGCCCTTTTGAGACGGGCAAAGGCCGCTTTGGCCTCACAAGACCAGTGAGCAACATCCGCCCCTTTCTTAGTGAGTGCCACCAAGGGGGCCACTATAGACGAAAATCCAGCGATAAACCGTCTATAAAAATTTGCAAAGCCCAGAAAACGCTGAAGCGCCTTCAAACTAGTGGGCTGCACCCAATCCAGGACTGCCTGTACCTTAGAACCCTCCATTTGGAAACCTTCTGAGGAGATAATATACCCTAGAAATGCGATTTGCTGGACTTCAAACTCGCACTTCTCCAGCTTCGCCCCAAGCTGGTGGTCTCTGAGTTTCTGGAGGACTAAGCGTACATGCTTCCGATGTTCCTCCAGGGAATGAGAGAAGATTAGGATGTCATCTAGATAAACAACTAAGAATCTATCCAAATATTTCCTGAGCACATCGTTCATGAATTCCTGGAAGACTGCCAGGGCATTAGAGAGCCCAAAAGGCATCACCAAATATTCATAATGCCCTGAGTGAGTATTAAAGGCAGTCTTCCATTCATCCCCCTCTCTTATTCGGATTAGATTGTAAGCACCGCGTAGGTCAATCTTAGAAAAAATGGTGGCAGTACGAAGCTGGTCAAACAAAACCGAAATGAGAGGCAGTGGGTACGAGTTTTTAATCATGATACGGTTCAATTCCCTGAAGTCGATGCAGGGTCGCAACGAACCGTCCTTTTTACCCACGAAAAAGAACCCCGACCCAACTGGGGACTGTGAGGGTCTGATAAATCCCTTAGCCAAGTTCTCCTGAATGTACTCTGCCATAGCCTGAGTCTCAGGACGTGACAGGGAGTACAACCTGCTCTTGGGAAGCTTAGCATCCGGCAACAAATCAATGGCACAGTCATAGGGGCGATGGGGAGGTAGTACCTCCGCAACTTTTTTGGAGAACACATCCGCAAAATCTGCATAACATCCTGACAATCCTGGCAAACTTAGCTGCGAGAGCCTGACTGGAAGGCTCAAGCAACTCCTGAAACAATCAGTACCCCAACTAAGAATCTCCCCAGAGACCCAGTCAAATTGAGGGTTATGGGCCCTTAACCAGGGTAACCCCAAAACCAATGGGGCAAAAGAACAGACAGTCACATAAAAAGACAATTTTTCAGAGTGTGTGGCTCCAATAAACAAAGGAATTTGGCTGGTGCAGGAGGTAATTTTACCCTGGGACAATGGTTCCCCGTTTAACCCACAGATCTCAATCTCTGATGCCAAAGGTACTGAGGGAACAGAGTGTTCCAGGGCGAATTGACGGTCCATGAAAACCCCATCGGCCCCACTGTCAACAAAGGCCTCAGTCTTGACAGTTTGACCGAGGATCTCCAAAGTCACCGGAATGAGAAAAATCTTTTTGGGAAATTCTGACTTCTGGCCTGACAGGATATTTCCCATCACCCTCAGGCCCTGAAGTTTTCCGGTTTTTCTGGGCATGATACTACAACATGACCTTTATTCCCACAGTACAAACACAAACCCTGCTGTCTCCTCCGCGTCTTCTCACGCGAGGAGAGGCGGGTAGCCCCAATCTGCATAGGCTCCTCGGAATATTCCTCAGAGTCTGAGGTTCCCTTGGGAAAAAAGGAAACTGCGGTCTCCCTTTCAAGTGTACGCTCTCTCAGCCGTCTATCCACCCGGATGGATAACTGCATGAGCTGATCTAAGCTATCAGGCGAGGGATATTGTACCAGTTGGTCCTTTATCTGGTCAGAAAGGCCCCTTCGGTACTGGTTTCTCAGGGCTGGGTCATTCCACTGGGTATCATGAGCCAACCTCCGAAACTCCGTACTATAAACCTCAGCTGGCCGTCGCCCTTGCTTAAGAACTGTAATCTGAGCCTCGGCTGAAGCCATCTTGTCAGTGTCATCATACAAAATGCCCAGTGCCGTAAAAAAAGCATCAACACTTTTAAGCGACAGACAGTCAGACTGTAACCAATATGCCCAGACCTGTGGGTCTCCTTGTAGCAAGGAAATCACCATGCCCACCCGCTGAATCTCCGACCCAGAAGACTGGGGCCTAAGCCTGAAATATAGCTTACAGCTCTCCTTGAAACAAAAGAACTGCGAGCGATCTCCAGAAAAACGATTCGGGAGATTTACTTTCGGCTCCTTAACCCCTGAACTTGCCGCTGCTGCTGCGGGAGCTCCGCTAGCGGCCTGCGGGGTGTTAATTTTAATGGACATCTCATTAAATTGTCGAGTCAGGACCTGCACCTGATCGACCACCTGTTGCAAAGTATTTTGAGGGGTATGCTCCATATTCCCACAAAATTTCAACAGGAGTAAGGCTGCTGAATATGTTACGCACACCAGTGCTAACAGGAGTATACCGGTGTATGAATCAAGGGGTCCCCCCCCCCAGCCACCCAAGGGCCAGGGCTGAAGCCCGAGGCTGTCCCCCCCATCCAATTGGCTGCGGATGGGGGGCTGATAGCCTTTTGCGAAAATGAAAAGATATTGTTTTTAGTAGCAGTACTACAAGGCCCAGCAAGCCTCCCCCGCATGCTGGTACTTGGAGAACCACAAGTACCAGCATGCAGCGGAAAAACGGGCCCGCTGGTACCTGTAGTACTACTACTAAAAAAATACCCAAAAAAAGACAAGACACACACACCTTGAAAGTAAAGATTTATTACATACATCCACACAAACATACATACATACATACTTACCTTATGTTCACACGAGGGTCGGTCCTCTTCTCCAGTAGAATCCAAGGGGTACCTGTTGAATAAATTCTACTCACCAGATCCAGGGTCCCAGGCTCCTCGGAGAATCCTTTTGTAATCCACGTACTTGATTAAAATAAAAAAACGGACACCCGAGCCACGCACTGAAAGGGGACCCATGTTTGCACATGGGCCCCCTTTCCCCGAATGCCAGAAACCCACTCTGACTTCTGTCTAAGTGGGTTTCTTCAGCCAATCAGGGAGCGCCACGTTGTAGCACCCTCCTGATCGGCTGTGTGCTCCTGTACTGACTGACAGGCAGCACGCGGCAGTGTTACAATGTAGCGCCTATGCGCTCCATTGTAACCAATGGTGGGAACTTTCTGCTCAGCGGTGAGGTCACTTTCGGTCAACCGCAGGGCAGAAAGTTCCCACCATTGGTTACAATGGAGTGCATAGGCGCTACATTGTAACACTGCCGTGTGCCGCCTGTCAGTCAGTACAGGAGCACACAGCCGATCAGGAGGGTGCTACAACGTGGCGCTCCCTGATTGGCTGAAGAAACCCACTTAGACAGAAGTCAGAGTGGGTTTCTGGCATTCGGGGAAAGGGGGCCCATGTGCAAACATGGGTCCCCTTTCAGTGCGTGGCTCGGGTGTCCGTTTTTTTTTTTTAATCAAGTACGTGGATTACAAAAGGATTCTCCGAGGAGCCTGGGACCCTGGATCTGGTGAGTAGAATTTATTCAACAGGTACCCCTTGGATTCTACTGGAGAAGAGGACCGACCGTCGTGTGAACATAAGGTAAGTATGTATGTATGTTTGTGTGGATGTATGTAATAAAACTTTACTTTCAAGGTGTGTGTGTATTGTCTTTTTTTGGGTATTTTTTTAATAGTAGTACTACAGGTACCAGCGGGCCCGTTTTTCCGCCGCATGCTGGTACTTGTGGTTCTCCAAGTACCAGCATGCGGGGGAGGCTTGCTGGGCCTTGTAGTACTGCTACTAAAAACAATATCTTGTCATTTTCACAAAAGGCTATCAGCCCCCCATCCGCAGCCAATTGGATGGGGGAGACAGCCTCGGGCATCACCCCTGGCCCTTGGGTGGCTGGGGGGGACCCCTTGATTGAAGGGGTCCCCACTCCCCCAGGGTACCCCGGCCAGGAGTGACTAGTTGGATATTTGATGCCACGGCCGCAGGGCACTATATAAAAGTGACCCCCGGCTGTGGCATTATCTGTCCAGCTAGTGGAGCCCGGTGCTGGTTTTAAAAATACGGGGGACCCCTACTCTTTTTGTCCCCCGTATTTTTGGAACCAGGACCAGGCGCAGAGCCCGATGCTGGTTGCTTAAATATGGGGGAACCCCTGTCAATTTTTTTCCCATATTTCTGCAACCAGGATCGGCTCAAAGAGCCCGAGGCTGGTTATGCTTAGAAGGGGGGACCCCACGCAATTTTTTTTGAGAAAATAATCACTTTCCCACCCCTTCCCACTGATATACATGCACGGATCTCATGGATCCGTGCATGCCTATCCAATCACGGATAAAAAAAGCAGGTCTGTTTTTTTTAAGCACTTTTTTACGAGTTGTAATTTTTCACGGCAGTGTTTTGTTTTTTTTGGCTTTGCACTTCTTAGTAAATGACCGAGATTCATACTTAAACAGCCGCGTTTTGACCGATGGTGTATTCATTCGTGATTTTTTCCTAGGACTTCCAAATATTACGAATGCCCTCATCACTGCCGTGATTTGAGTTTAGTAAATTACCGAGATGACACTTTGATGAAAAAACGGCATCTCGGTCAAAATCGGGACCTTAGTAAATTTACCCCACGGAGAGTATCCACAATCCTAACCCCCACTTGCAGGGCACAGGTTCAGCTTACTGCCACTAAACTGACACCTGGACGCCCTGCACAGTGAGGGAGGATTAAGCAAGCAGGTCTGAGAGTACAGCCGCAAACCTGCTGGGTTCACAGAATAGCAAAAGAACCCCAGCAGGTCAAACAACTGACTCCAGTCTTACTGCTAGGTCCAGATTGGCAGAATGAAGTACCGAATCCCAAGGCCTATTCGCAGTAAGCAACAAGTAAATACAAAGTCACACAGTACTAGCTAACTCTCTGGAACTGACTAACAAACAAAGATTCAGCAGCATTTGCCTAGCCTGAGAGGATGGTTTATATAGCAGGTGCTGTCCACGCCCCACTCAGACCTCACAGACTGTGAGCACAAAACCAGCGCCGGATTCCCTGCCGTGCACAGAGCCTGTAACCACTACACAGTAAAAACCCGGACCGGAGTATCAGCTGCGCTCAGGTTACTTCGCTAACACTTGCCTCCCGGTTGCCATGGCGACGTGGCAGCACAGAGCAGGAGATCCTAACAATTAGCTTGCATGACAATATACGCCTGGATAAAAAAAAAGCATTTGATTGATTGATCTCTACCAGCATAACATATCCTGGGTACATTCTATATATATATATTTTTTTTTTTTTCCTGTGACCTGCTTATTAGTACTATATAACACATTTTACTTTCTAATAACACCAGGTTTTTTTCCCAACTTGAAAGTAGACTAGACATCAAACTCATCCAAGAAAGCTAATTAAGTTTCCTATAAAAGAAAATAATTTGTCTTCAAAAAGATTATATTTCACTTCTTGGCAAGGCTTGCTGTAAAGCATCTGCCACATATGGGCAGTGAAAGAAAGCTGTTCAAATCTGCTTTTTATACAGTAGTTAATATTTATTAGTAAATTTAACATTACATCCAAATAATATATTTATATTCAATGTCAAAAATGATAATCATCACGAGTAGATAATTCAGTAACCATGTTGACAGAACACCTTTTGTATAGAAAGTATTGTACAATTGGACAAGAATTCCTGTGTATAGGAGACAATGGACAACATTTGGCCATAGCGTAATATACCAGTGACCAAGAAGAGAAGACGTAGCTGTCTGTTGGATAGAGTATGCCATCCCATGCACCACAACACTGCCACAGTACCAATATACCACACTATCACACAAATCACAATATTCCCCAGGACAAACTGTTTACTTCAAACTTGTACATTGCGATTATAAAAATGTATTTAGTTATTATTTATTTATTACCAGTTATTTATATAGCGCACACATATTCCGCAGTGCTTTACAGAGAACATTTTGGCCATTCACATCAGTCCCTGCCCCAGTGCAGCTTACAATCTATATTCCTTTCCACATATACATGCATACACATTCACGCTAGGGTTAATTTTGTTTGGAGCCAAATAACCTTCCAGTATATTTTTGGACTGTGGGAGGAAACCGAAGTACCCGGAGGAAACCCATGCAAGTACGGCGAGAATATACAAACTCCACACAGTTAGGGCCATGGTGAGGCAGTAATGCTTACCATTACACCATCTGTTCTGCCCATGTGATAGAAATTACTTTTCTTATTTTACAAGGGAATGGGAGATGAATTGTTAGCAGATCTAGGGTTTGCTTTCATTTTTTTATTTCTTTTGTATCCATGTGTTTATGTATTCCTATTTACATAGTATTTATTACGCTATTATTTTACTTTATAGCTTCACATTTAATGCAATATTATTTTAAATAACATTAATAACCACAACATTATCTAACAGAAGATCTGAATCAACTGAACTTTTATTAACTGCGTCCTCAGCAGCCGCGCCCGCAGCTCTAGCAGCATCCAATAAATGATTAGAAAAGACATCTACAAAAAACACCCTATTCATATATTTTCCCTATTTTTTGACATAACCCCTGAAAGCTAAGTAGGGGGTGCTGTGAAACAATTCGAAACTTGCGAGCGTTAAAGGGAGCTGTGCGGTTGTGCGGTTGCAGGGAAATATGGTGACCAAGCTGCAGAGCGAGTAGGATGAAACAGGTGGATAATTGATAAGACATGGGAAAATTGGGAGATCCCTCCATTCCCACTGGCAGCCACATCCCCACAGGTTTCTTTGGGTCATGTGCAGGGTTGTCATAACGGCATTGTAGGCCTCAGACAAAGCAATGCACTGGGGCCCCTACCCACCCATTCACAGGAATAAATAACAATAATCATAACTAAATAATCATAACTTGCCTTTTCTGTGGTCCCATGCCATTTCTCCAGACTTCCATACAGTAACTGGCTGTCAGCACTCTGGTGGAAAGCTCCAGCTCTCCACCAATCAGCATGCTGACAGCCATTCACTGTCTGCAGGCTGAGAGTAAGGTAGAGATTGCTACCTGGCTGCTCTGATTGTGTGTAATTCACAATCAGAGTAGCAGGGTAGCATTATCTAGCTGCTTCCCAAGAAGCCCAGTGTGTCTATATGTTAAGATGGCCCTGGGCATGCCATGGTGCCAGATTTACCAATTTACAGATTGTGAAACATTCTGCAGATTGGCTCCTGCAGCTACCACCATCTGAAGATGTTGGTAGCCTGCTGTAGCCTAAGGCCTACATATCACAAACCTAGTCGACAGAGGGTTCCTACAGGAATCTACCTCAGAAATGGCCACTGTGCATGTGTGGTCAGCGGGACCGCACATGCTCAGTAGTCCCGTTACCACACTGAGCACTGAACCCATCCCTGCGGGTTATTCTTCATACAGTACAAAGGGCCTAATTCAGGATGGATCGCAGTAAGCAATCCAACCGTAAATATTGAGAAAAAGATGCGGGCGCATGCACAGCGCCGGTCCTGCACATGCACCAGCATTTTCTGAGGGAGGGTGCAGAAAATACGATCGCCTCTGCTTGTCAATAAGGGGGGGTGGGGGGGAGGGGCAGGCAACGCTCCATTTCCAGGGAGGAGACAAAGCATTGCGGGGCGGTTCAGTGCAAATAGGGGTGGGGGGCAGAAGCAACAAACGAGGGGGGGGGGGTGTTGAGGGCGAGATCACGGCGGCTACGGGACATCACACGCAGCCGCCGTGAACGGGAAGATGGCAGCGAAGATGAGATCGCAATTTCTGCTTGTTCAATGGGGGGACGCTCTGGTCAGCATGCTGGGCAGCCTTGCCCAGCGATTGGTGGCCCCCCAGCATGCGATCCAAAGGATTGCAAATTCTGCTAATTAGCAGAATTTGCAATCCTTACTGAATTAGGCACATAGTGCCAAGATCGCATTGCAAATGTAGTGTTTGATTAATGGCCACCTGTGTCAAAAATACTTTCCTGGGGACTCTCAACTGGATAAGAAGGCTGTAAGATGGCTGCTCTAACAGGTAAACATACAACTTAACCCTATAGGTTGGCTTCACTGTCATTAACCTAATCCTTTACACTACCCTCTACCCACTTCTAAACCCAGAACTAAATATCCTTTACTTAAATATCCTGGGCACGTCTGTAGCCTCACACTTAAGTATTCAGCTTCTTTTAATTAGAGATGAGCGATTCTACTAATTAGAGATGTGCAATTCAGTTCTCCAGAAATCTGCATCAATCCGAATTTTGTGGATCCGAACCAGAACCTAGTTTGGATCCTTCAAGGAGATCTGATGCAAAACAAGTTCCATTTCAAAACTTCTTGCCGTTCAGAATGCAAGTTTTGTATTGAAAAAATACATGATTTTTGCTGTTTTTACAGATTTTATTTATTTTTATCAATAATTATCGATATTTTTACTGATTTTAAACCGAATCAAAATCCAAATCTGAACCAAAACACTTGAGAGTGGTTTTACCAAAACCAACACATGATGATAAATTATAACCAAAAACAAAACATGAGTGTCCGAGCACATCTCTACTTTTAATAAATAGGACTGGATAGCACAGGGATGGGGAAATGTCGGCCCTCCAGCTGCTGTTGAACTACACATCCCAGCATGCCTTGCAACAGTTTTAGCATGGCCAAATAGCAAAACTGTAGCAAGGCATGCTGGTATGCGTAGTTCAACAACAGCTGGAGGGCCGAAGGTTCCCCATCCCTGGTTTACAACATTAGGCATTGAACTGCAGTGTTTTTGAAGTAAAAAAAGGCATATTTTGTGTAATCCGCATTGAGTGACAGGTGGGTGCTCCTAGGGAAAAGTAACCCCTGTTTGCTGAATTTTGTATTTAAACATATGTATATATACTGTCCACTTCAACTTCTCAATACGCAGGTCTAAATTTTCAACAAAGGTCCCAAAAAATTATGTTGCATTCCAAACTAGAATTAGAATACATTTCAACCGTCCACCAACTATACATATTGAGGGTTATTCAGACTTGTTAGCAAAACAAAAAAGTTAGCAATTGGGTAAAACCATGCTGCACTGCAGGTGGGGCAGATGTAACATGTGCATATAGATTTAGATGTGGGTGCCTTACATTGTTTCTGTGCAGGGTAAATACTGGCTGCTTTATTTTTACACTGCAATTTAGATTTCAGTGTGAACACACCCCACCCAAATCTAACTCTCTGTGCACATCTGCCCCACCTGCAGTACAACATGGTTTTGCCCAATGGCTAACTTTTTTGGTTTGCTAACAACTCTTAATAACTACCATTGAGTGCACTTGAGCAAGCTTGAAATCATTTCATTTAGAGTAGACATGAGCTTTATAGCTGAGTCTCTTTAAAAGCTTCATTATCCTTAGAAATGGCAGAAAAATTAGCTTTCTCTTTAATGTATAAATAATGTAATTTAGATTACTGAAAAGTAGCTTAAAAATAGAGATGAGCGCCGGAAATTTTTCGGGTTTTGTGTTTTGGTTTTGGGTTCGGTTCCGCGGCCGTGTTTTGGGTTCGACCGCGTTTTGGCAAAACCTCACCGAATTTTTTTTGTCGGATTCGGGTGTGTTTTGGATTCGGGTGTTTTTTTCAAAAAACCCTAAAAAACAGCTTAAATCATAGAATTTGGGGGTAATTTTGATCCCAAAGTATTATTAACCTCAAAAAACATAATTTACACTCATTTTCAGCCTATTCTGAACACATCACACCTCACAATATTATTTTTAGTCCTAAAATTTGCACCGAGGTCGCTGTGTGAGTAAGATAAGCGACCCTAGTGGCCGACACAAACACCGGGCCCATCTAGGAGTGGCACTGCAGTGTCACGCAGGATGTCCCTTCCAAAAAACCCTCCCCAAACAGCACATGACGCAAAGAAAAAAAGAGGCGCAATGAGGTAGCTGTGTGAGTAAGATTAGCGACCCTAGTGGCCGACACAAACACCGGGCCCATCTAGGAGTGGCACTGCAGTGTCACGCAGGATGTCCCTTCCAAAAAACCCTCCCCAAACAGCACATGACGCAAAGAAAAAAAGAGGCGCAATGAGGTAGCTGACTGTGTGAGAAAGATAAGCGACCCTAGTGGCCGACACAAACACCGGGCCCATCTAGGAGTGGCACTGCAGTGTCACGCAGGATGTCCCTTCCAAAAAACCCTCCCCAAACAGCACATGACGCAAAGAAAAAAAGAGGCGCAATGAGGTAGCTGTGTGAGAAAGATAAGCGACCCTAGTGGCCGACACAAACACCGGGCCCATCTAGGAGTGGCACTGCAGTGTCACGCAGGATGTCCCTTCCAAAAAACCCTCCCCAAACAGCACATGACGCAAAGAAAAATAAAAGAAAAAAGAGGTGCAAGATGGAATTGTCCTTGGGCCCTTCCCACCCACCCTTATGTTGTATAAACAAAACAGGACATGCACACTTTAACCAACCCATCATTTCAGTGACAGGGTCTGCCACACGACTGTGACTGAAATGACGGGTTGGTTTGGACCCCCACCAAAAAAGAAGCAATTAATCTCTCCTTGCACAAACTGGCTCTACAGAGGCAAGATGTCCACCTCATCATCATCCTCCGATATATCACCGTGTACATCCCCCTCCTCACAGATTATCAATTCGTCCCCACTGGAATCCACCATGTCAGCTCCCTGTGTACTTTGTGGAGGCAATTGCTGCTGGTCAATGTCTCCGCGGAGGAATTGATTATAATTCATTTTAATGAACATCATCTTCTCCACATTTTCTGGATGTAACCTCGTACGCCGATTGCTGACAAGGTGAGCGGCGGCACTAAACACTCTTTCGGAGTACACACTTGTGGGAGGGCAACTTAGGTAGAATAAAGCCAGTTTGTGCAAGGGCCTCCAAATTGCCTCTTTTTCCTGCCAGTATAAGTACGGACTGTGTGACGTGCCTACTTGGATGCGGTCACTCATATAATCCTCCACCATTCTATCAATGGTGATAGAATCATATGCAGTGACAGTAGACGACATGTCCGTAATGGTTGTCAGGTCCTTCAGTCCGGACCAGATGTCAGCATCAGCAGTCGCTCCAGACTGCCCTGCATCACCGCCAGCGGGTGGGCTCGGAATTCTGAGCCTTTTCCTCGCAGCCCCAGTTGCGGGAGAATGTGAAGGAGGAGATGTTGACAGGTCGCGTTCCGCTTGACTTGACAATTTTCTCACCAGCAGGTCTTTGAAACCCAGCAGACTTGTGTGCGCCGGAAAGAGAGATCCAAGGTAGGTTTTAAATCTAGGATCGAGCACGGTGGCCAAAATGTAGTGCTCTGATTTCAACAGATTGACCACCCGTGAATCCTTGTTAAGCGAATTAAGGGCTCCATCCACAAGTCCCACATGCCTAGCGGAATCGCTCTGTCTTAGCTCCTCCTTCAATGTCTCCAGCTTCTTCTGCAAAAGCCTGATGAGGGGAATGACCTGACTCAGGCTGGCAGTGTCTGAACTGACTTCACGTGTGGCAAGTTCAAAAGGTTGCAGAACCTTGCACAACGTTGAAATCATTCTCCACTGCGCTTGAGACAGGTGCATTCCACCTCCTATATCGTGGTCAGTTGTATAGGCTTGAATGGCCTTTTGCTGCTCCTCCAACCTCTGAAGCATATAGAGGGTTGAATTCCACCTCGTTACCACCTCCTGCTTCAGATGATGGCAGGGCAGGTTCAGGCGTTTTTGGTGGTGCTCCAGTCTTCTGTACGTGCTGCCTGTATGCCGAAAGTGTCCCGCAATTTTTCTGGCCACCGACAGCATCTCTTGCACGCCCCTGTCGTTTTTTAAAAAATTCTGCACCACCAAATTCAAGGTATGTGCAAAACATGGGACGTGCTGGAATTTGCCCAGATGTAATGCACGCACAATATTGCTGGCGTTGTCCGATGCCACAAATCCACAGGAGAGTCCAATTGGGGTAAGCCATTCCGCGATGATCTTCCTCAGTTGCCGTAAGAGGTTTTCAGCTGTGTGCGTATTCTGGAAACCGGTGATACAAAGCGTAGCCTGCCTAGGAACGAGTTGGCGTTTGCGAGATGCTGCTACTGGTGCCGCCGCTGCTGTTCTTGCGGCGGGAGTCCATACATCTACCCAGTGGGCTGTCACAGTCATATAGTCCTGACCCTGCCCTGCTCCACTTGTCCACATGTCCGTGGTTAAGTGGACATTGGGTACAGCTGCATTTTTTAGGACACTGGTGACTCTTTTTCTGAGGTCTGTGTACATTTTCGGTATCGCAACCCTAGAGAAATGGAACCTAGATGGTATTTGGTACCGGGGACATAGTACCTCCAACAAGTCTTTAGTTGGCTCTGCAGTAATGATGGATACCGGAACCACGTTTCTCACCACCCAGGATGTCAAGGCCTCAGTTATCCGCTTTGCAGTAGGATGACTGCTGTGATATTTAATCTTCCTCGCAAATGACTGTTGGACAGTCAATTGCTTGGTGGAAGTAGTAAAAGTGGTCTTACGACTTCCTCTCTGGGATGACCATCGACTCCCAGCAGCAACAACAGCAGCGCCAGCAGCAGTAGGCGTTACACGCAAGGATGCATCGGAGGAATCCCAGGCAGGAGAGGAATCGTCAGAATTGCCAGTGACATGGCCTGCAGGACTATTGGCATTCCTGGGGAAGGAGGAAATTGACACTGAGGGAGTTGGTGGGGTGGTTTGCGTGAGCTTGGTTACAAGAGGAAGGGATTTACTGGTCAGTGGAGTGCTTCCGCTGTCACCCAAAGTTTTTGAACTTGTCACTGACTTATTATGAATGCGCTGCAGGTGACGTATAAGGGAGGATGTTCCGAGGTGGTTAACGTCCTTACCCCTACTTATTACAGCTTGACAAAGGGAACACACGGCTTGACACCTGTTGTCCGCATTTCTGGTGAAATACCTCCACACCGAAGAGCTGATTTTTTTGGTATTTTCACCTGGCATGTCAACGGCCATATTCGTCCCACGGACAACAGGTGTCTCCCCGGGTGCCTGACTTAAACAAACCACCTCACCATCAGAATCCTCCTTGTCAATTTCCTCCCCAGCGCCAGCAACACCCATATCCTCCTCATCCTGGTGGACTTCAACACTGACATCTTCAATCTCACTATCAGGAACTGGACTGCGGGTGCTCCTTCCAGCACTTGCAGGGGGCGTGCAAATGGTGGAAGGCGCATGCTCTTCACATCCAGTGTTGGGAAGGTCAGGCATCGCAACCGACACAATTGGACTCTCCTTGTGGATTTGGGATTTCGAAGAACGCACAGTTCTTTGCTGTGCTTTTGCCAGCTTGAGTCGTTTCATTTTTCTAGCGAGAGGCTGAGTGCTTCCATCCTCATGTGAAGCTGAACCACTAGCCATGAACATAGGCCAGGGCCTCAGCCGTTCCTTGCCACTCCGTGTGGTAAATGGCATATTGGCAAGTTTACGCTTCTCCTCCGACAATTTTAGTTTAGGTTTTGGAGTCCTTTTTTTTCTGATATTTGGTGTTTTGGATTTGACATGCTCTGTACTATGACATTGGGCATCGGCCTTGGCAGACGACGTTGCTGGCATTTCATCGTCTCGGCCATGACTAGTGGCAGCAGCTTCAGCACGAGGTGGAAGTGGATCTTGATCTTTCCCTAATTTTGGAACCTCAACTTTTTTGTTCTCCATATTTTATAGGCAGAACTAAAAGGCACCTCAGGTAAACAATGGAGATGGATGGATTGGATACTAGTATACAATTATGGACGGACTGCCACGGTTAGGTGGTATAAAAAAACCACGGTTAGGTGGTATATATTATAATAATAATACAATTATGGATGGACGGACTGCCTGCCGACTGCCGACACAGAGGTAGCCACAGCCGTGAACTACCGCACTGTACACTGGTTGATAAAGAGATAGTAGTATACTCGTAACAACTAGTATGACACTATGACGATGGTATAAAGAAAGAAAAAAAAATACCACGGTTAGGTGGTATATATTATAATAATAATACAATTATGGATGGACGGACTGCCTGCCGACTGCCGACACAGAGGTAGCCACAGCCGTGAACTACCGCACTGTACACTGGTTGATAAAGAGATAGTAGTATACTCGTAACAACTAGTATGACACTATGACGACGGTATAAAGAATGAAAAAAAAACCACGGTTAGGTGGTATATTTTATAATAATAATACAATTATGGATGGACGGACTGCCTGCCGACTGCCGACACAGAGGTAGCCACAGCCGTGAACTACCGCACTGTACACTGGTTGATAAAGAGATAGTAGTATACTCGTAACAACTAGTATGACACTATGACGACGGTATAAAGAATGAAAAAAAAACCACGGTTAGGTGGTATATATTATAATAATAATACAATTATGGATGGACGGACTGCCTGCCGACTGCCGACACAGAGGTAGCCACAGCCGTGAACTACCGCACTGTACACTGGTTGATAAAGAGATAGTAGTATACTCGTAACAACTAGTATGACACTATGACGACGGTATAAAGAATGAAAAAAAAACCACGGTTAGGTGGTATATATTATAATAATAATACAATTATGGATGGACGGACTGCCTGCCGACTGCCGACACAGAGGTAGCCACAGCCGTGAACTACCGCACTGTACACTGGTTGATAAAGAGATAGTAGTATACTCGTAACAACTAGTATGACACTATGACGACGGTATAAAGAATGAAAAAAAAACCACGGTTAGGTGGTATATATTATAATAATAATACAATTATGGATGGACGGACTGCCTGCCGACTGCCGACACAGAGGTAGCCACAGCCGTGAACTACCGCACTGTACACTGGTTGATAAAGAGATAGTAGTATACTCGTAACAACTAGTATGACACTATGACGACGGTATAAAGAAAGAAAAAAAAATACCACAGTTAGGTGGTATATATTATAATAATAATACAATTATGGATGGACGGACTGCCTGCCGACTGCCGACACAGAGGTAGCCACAGCCGTGAACTACCGCACTGTACACTGGTTGATAAAGAGATAGTAGTATACTCGTAACAACTAGTATGACACTATGACGACGGTATAAAGAATGAAAAAAAAACCACGGTTAGGTGGTATATATTATAATAATAATACAATTATGGATGGACGGACTGCCTGCCGACTGCCGACACAGAGGTAGCCACAGCCGTGAACTACCGCACTGTACACTGGTTGATAAAGAGATAGTAGTATACTCGTAACAACTAGTATGACACTATGACGACGGTATAAAGAATGAAAAAAAAACCACGGTTAGGTGGTATATATTATAATAATAATACAATTATGGATGGACGGACTGCCTGCCGACTGCCGACACAGAGGTAGCCACAGCCGTGAACTACCGCACTGTACACTGGTTGATAAAGAGATAGTAGTATACTCGTAACAACTAGTATGACACTATGACGACGGTATAAAGAATGAAAAAAAAACCACGGTTAGGTGGTATATATTATAATAATAATACAATTATGGATGGACGGACTGCCTGCCGACTGCCGACACAGAGGTAGCCACAGCCGTGAACTACCGCACTGTACACTGGTTGATAAAGAGATAGTAGTATACTCGTAACAACTAGTATGACACTATGACGACGGTATAAAGAAAGAAAAAAAAATACCACAGTTAGGTGGTATATATTATAATAATAATACAATTATGGATGGACGGACTGCCTGCCGACTGCCGACACAGAGGTAGCCACAGCCGTGAACTACCGCACTGTACACTGGTTGATAAAGAGATAGTAGTATACTCGTAACAACTAGTATGACACTATGACGACGGTATAAAGAAAGAAAAAAAAATACCACAGTTAGGTGGTATATATTATAATAATAATACAATTATGGATGGACGGACTGCCTGCCGACTGCCGACACAGAGGTAGCCACAGCCGTGAACTACCGCACTGTACACTGGTTGATAAAGAGATAGTAGTATACTCGTAACAACTAGTATGACACTATGACGACGGTATAAAGAATGAAAAAAAAACCACGGTTAGGTGGTATATATTATAATAATAATACAATTATGGATGGACGGACTGCCTGCCGACTGCCGACACAGAGGTAGCCACAGCCGTGAACTACCGCACTGTACACTGGTTGATAAAGAGATAGTAGTATACTCGTAACAACTAGTATGACACTATGACGACGGTATAAAGAATGAAAAAAAAACCACGGTTAGGTGGTATATATTATAATAATAATACAATTATGGATGGACGGACTGCCTGCCGACTGCCGACACAGAGGTAGCCACAGCCGTGAACTACCGCACTGTACACTGGTTGATAAAGAGATAGTAGTATACTCGTAACAACTAGTATGACACTATGACGGTATAAAGAATGAAAAAAAAACCACGGTTAGGTGGTATATATTATAATAATAATACAATTATGGATGGACGGACTGCCTGCCGACTGCCGACACAGAGGTAGCCACAGCTGTGAACTACCGCACTGTACACTGGTTGATAAAGAGATAGTAGTATACTCGTAACAACTAGTATGACACTATGACGACGGTATAAAGAAAGAAAAAAAAATACCACAGTTAGGTGGTATATATTATAATAATAATACAATTATGGATGGACGGACTGCCTGCCGACTGCCGACACAGAGGTAGCCACAGCCGTGAACTACCGCACTGTACACTGGTTGATAAAGAGATAGTAGTATACTCGTAACAACTAGTATGACACTATGACGACGGTATAAAGAATGAAAAAAAAACCACGGTTAGGTGGTATATATTATAATAATAATACAATTATGGATGGACGGACTGCCTGCCGACTGCCGACACAGAGGTAGCCACAGCCGTGAACTACCGCACTGTACACTGGTTGATAAAGAGATAGTAGTATACTCGTAACAACTAGTATGACACTATGACGACGGTATAAAGAATGAAAAAAAAACCACGGTTAGGTGGTATATATTATAATAATAATACAATTATGGATGGACGGACTGCCTGCCGACTGCCGACACAGAGGTAGCCACAGCCGTGAACTACCGCACTGTACACTGGTTGATAAAGAGATAGTAGTATACTCGTAACAACTAGTATGACACTATGACGGTATAAAGAATGAAAAAAAAAACCACGGTTAGGTGGTATATATTATAATAATAATACAATTATGGATGGACAGACTGCCTGCCGACTGCCGACACAGAGGTAGCCACAGCCGTGAACTACCGCACTGTACACTGGTTGATAAAGAGATAGTAGTATACTCGTAACAACTAGTATGACACTATGACGACGGTATAAAGAAAGAAAAAAAAATACCACGGTTAGGTGGTATATATTGTAATACAATTATGGATGGACGGACTGCCTGCCGAGTTCCGACTGCCGACACAGAGGTAGCCACAGCCGTGAACTACCGCACTGTACTGTGTCTGCTGCTAATATAGACTGGTTGATAAAGAGATAGTATACAATACATACAACAATATACTACTATACTGGTGGTCAGGCACTGGTCACCACTAGTCACACTGGCAGTGGCACTCCTGCAGCAAAAGTGTGCACTGTTTAATTTTAAATTAATATAATATTATGTACTCCTGGGGGCTCCTGCTATAACAACCTGCAGTGCTCCCCAGTCTCCCCCACAATTATTATAAGCTTTGCCTTTTATACATTGATGTGCAGCACACTGGGCTGAGCTGAGTGCACACAGACTGAGTCACACTGTGTGACTGGCTGCTGCTGTGTATCGTTTTTTTTCAGGCAGAGAACGGATATAGCAGAGAACGGATATATTATATTAAAATAAATAAAAGTTAACTAACAACAACTGCACTGGTCACTGTGGTAAACTCTGTCTGACTCTGCACAATCTCTCTCTCTCTTCTAATCTAATTTCTAATGGAGAGGACGCCAGCCACGTCCTCTCCCTATCAATCTCAATGCACGTGTGAAAATGGCGGCGACGCGCGGCTCCTTATATAGAATCCGAGTCTCGCGAGAATCCGACAGCGTCATGATGACGTTCGGGCGCGCTCGGGTTAACCGAGCAAGGCGGGAGGATCCGAGTCTGCTCGGACCCGTGAAAAAAACATGAAGTTCGTGCGGGTTCGGTTTCAGAGAAACCGAACCCGCTCATCTCTACTTAAAAATCAAAACTTTATATTATATATAGAAATGTGAAGGACACTTTTAATATGTATATCATTCCTGCACAGAGCACTGTAAAGCAAATCGTTTACACTTGACTTGTTTTTTAGCTTCTCTGGATCCCCACTGTTAGGATAAATGCTCAAAGCTAGAATGTGAGCCAGTCGGCTGAATTAAGAATCTAAAATCCAGCACAATTGCTATGTAAGTAATCTTCTCTTGGCTGTACTGCAAAAGCATGAAATCTGTCAGGTCTTCTCATTAGGAATGAATCTGAACTTTATGCATGGCTGTCCTTGATAAATGCCAAAGTAAAAAAAATAGCTAAAGTGGTATTCACTTTGTTCCCTCTTTTAAATGAATACAAGCAAATACATAGCTATGTTTAAAATAAATGAAAATTGCAAAATTCATTATTGTAAAATATATATTATAAAGGTTAAGGTACACTAGATACATATAGTACACACAGTGAAAGCAGACAATTTCCTGGATGAGCCAAGATTCTGGAAGCCTATAATTTTGTAAGACATCAGTGTATGGAGGACAGTGGTAAAGTCAGGATTAGCATGCTCAAAACTTAATTTTTTTTTGAAAAAACATCAATTAGATTCATCATGATAACATTTAAAATTTATAATACTAAAGCGGAACCTTAAAAAATAATCATGAAGCTTGAAAACAGCAATGCACGCTGTTCAAATTTAAACATTTAAAAAAATGATTTGTAAAATTATTTATAAAAATTATTTGTATTACAGCAAAGCTATCTAAAATGTAAATAGTGAAACTTGACTTAACTGTGATTGTGATCCATATATTTTGAGCCACAAACTCATCTGGCCATTTATAGAACATTAGTGAGATTTACTAAGCAGTGTAAATAGTGGAGAAATGGACAAGTGGAGAATTTACCCATAGCAGCCAATCAGCTTCTATTATTTTATAGAGTGTGTTTGATAAATGCTACAAATCTGTTTGGTTGCTATGGTCAACTTCTATACTTTTGTAAGGCATTTGACACTGCCCCACATCGCAGACTTCTAAATAAACTTGAAAGCGTGGGATTGGATTATAAAACAGTTAAATGGATAATAAACTTGTTGCAAGATATGAAACAGACAGTTATAGTAAGTGGAGTGCATTCCATGGAGGAAGCTTTTACCATGTTACCAATGGAGTACCCCAGGGATCTGTATTTGGACCAGTGCTCTTTAATGTTTTTTTTTTTTTTGTCACATTGCAAATAGTATTGAAGGGAAGGTATGCCTATTTGCAGATGACACAAAGATATGCAACAGGGTAGACACACCTGGGAGGGAAAAAATGGGATGTGGCCAAGATCCCGCTGGACGGAATCCCGGTGGTCGGAATACCGACACCAGAATCCCGACCGGCACAATCCCAACATATTCTCCCTCTGTGGGTGTCCACGACACCCATAGAGGGAGAATAAATTAGTTTGCCAAGCGTGGCGAGTGCAGCGTGCGCTCGCCCCTCTGTCGGGATTGTGCCGGTCGGGATTCTGGTGTCAGTATTCCGACCAGCGGGATCCTGTCCGGCGGGATTTCGTACTGATCCCGATAAAATAAATGATCTAGGTAGACTTGAGGAATGGTCAAGAATGTGGCAAATATAGTTTTATGCTATTAAATGCAAAATCACACACTTGGGTCTCAAAAACCCAAAGGCTAAATCAAGGGTACTATAATGGTAACTACTAAGGAGGAAAGGGATTTAGGAGTCATTATTTCAAGTGAGAAAGGAAAGTCACATGCTTGGTGGCATAGGTAAAGGATAAAGTAATAATGCCACTGTATAGGTTATTGGTAAGGCCTTATCTGGAATACTGTGTCCAGTTCTGGAGACCATAGGGGAAAATGTAATAGGGTGTGAGAATCAGAAAGTGAGAAATTTTGGGAGAGTTCTGTTTTGTTTTGTTTTTTTTAAGTGGCAATCATTTACATGGCAGAACCGTGCTGATTTTGCCATTAAATGATTGCCACTTTAAAAAAACAGGAGAACTTTCCCAAAATCTCTCACTTTCTGATTCTCGCACCCTATTACACTCCCTCCCCATATCTCCAAAAGTATATAAATACATTAGAGAGTATGCAAAGAAGGGCAACTAAAATGGTGCATGGCCTACATCACAATAAATACCCAGAAAAACTAAAATATCTTAACATGTATAGCTTGGAGCAGAGAAGGAACATGGGAACATAACAGAAACTTTAAAATATACCAAGGGTTTTAACAAAGTACAGGGGAAAAAGATTATTCAAATAAACATACATTGAAACTGGAGGGAGGTAGGTTCAGGGTAATGTATGGGAAAATTACTTCACAGAAAGGGTAGTGGATAAGTGGAATAGACTCCCATCAGAGGCGGTAGAGGCTAAGACAGTAGAGCTATTTAAACAAGCTTTGGAAAATAATATGTATATCCTTACAAAGAACAAAGGATCAAAAAGGGTCGAGATTACCTAAAGGATAAAAAAAGAAAGACTAGATGGGCCAAGTGCTTCTTATCTGCTGTCAAATTCTATATTTCTATGTTTCTCCACTTGTTCACGTCTCCATTCTCTACATTGCTTAATTCACCTAAACCATTGTACAGTGAACATGCCAGAGACCCTCAAAATAGATAAATATAATTGATTTCAAATGCACTTGAAATCTGCAAACATCTCTAGCCAGGACATCGGAGACAAACAGTTCAAATGCAGTTTTATTACATCCAAGCTTTGGGACACTAGGCACAGTACAAATGAGCGGTAATGTGCCCCAGGGTGGTTTTACCTTGTAAATGACTGCTGCTTTTAAAAAATGGGCAGACTCACACAAAGTCCCGCATCTACGGAAACTCAGAGGCTATTACATGTAGTCCTAAATCTTAATTGCTTTTGGAATTTTGAAAATGATCCTCACATTGCACGAGACAAGTGCATCTTAATGCATAAGATCATCGATCTTTGAATATTATTTATTTATTAACATTTTCTTACATAGTGCAGCAAATTCTGTTGTGCTTTACAATTGTATTGTTAAGAGATAAATGTACAGATAAGACCCCAAAGCTGGTCTATCCAGTGTCAGTGTTTTGAGTGTCTGAAGGAAAAATAAGTGCTAGGTATGTGCTAGTTACAACTTTTTTATTTAGCTAAAATAACCAAGATGCTTAATGATCTTAAATCTGAAACCTAAATTTTGTGCAGCAAATTTATTTCAAAGCCTTTGATTTTGTAATTATCTGTAAAATGGTAATTAACACAATCTAAAGTCCCCTTCAAGTACAACAACACGCCTCGTAACTTTAAAGATTTTGTCTTAACCAAAGTAGAATCCATAAACCTCTTAAGGGCTGATGATGATGGCTTGTGACCTCTCAACCACCTATCACCCTTAAACACAGCCCTTAAATGTCATCAGACAAAAGCATTCAGGTTTATAGTTAAACGTCTGTTAGCTTTCATAGAGAATTTCCATACATCTCTTCCTTGACTCTTCTTAAGGTTCTCCTCCTATGATCTACTCAATTGTCCTCATTAGTAAATAAGGAGTGATTTCTGTACTCTCCACCTCATAGTCTGCAGCATAGGTGTCAAACTCGCGCCTACTTTTGCGACCCGCGGGTTGCATGCTGACCTGAGAAGGGCTAAAGCGGACTTTTGATATTTTAATTAAGGCGCCTGTTCCTGAGCCAATCAGAGCTCGCGGACCGGCAGCTGCGGCTCTTGATTGGCTGCCGGACCGCGAGCTTTCATTGGCTCACGAAACGGCACCTGATTCCACTCACAGGGCCGCGCCGGAGGAGGCAGTGAGACACTCGCCGTCTGACTGACACCAGCGGCCAGTCGCAGCATGTTCGTAGGAGGCGGCACTGCTCTACCAGAGCAGCAGCGCTGAATAAACAGCGTGATCACACTGCTGGGGGCTAAATATATATGGCCAATAACAAGTAATATAAATAGTATAGTAGTTTCTGTGTGTGCCAGGAGCTGTTATTCACCCTCATATATAAAATGCAGTCCTCTCTCCCCTATATAGTAATAATACTACTTATATATTATTATTATTATTATTATTATTATTATATAGGGGAGAGAGAACCGCATTTTTATATATGAGGGGAATAACAGCTCCTGGCACACTCAGAAAGATAGTAGTTTCTGTGTGTGCCAGGAGCTGTTATTCACCCTCATATATAAAATGCAGTCCTCTCTCCCCTATATAGTAATAATACTACTTATATATTATTATTATTATTATTATTATTATTATTATTATATAGGGGAGAGAGGCCCGCATTTTTATATATGAGGGGAATAACAGCTCCTGGCACACTCAGAAAGATAGTAGTTTCTGTGTGTGCCAGGAGCTGTTATTCACACTAGAGATGAGCGGGTTCGGTTTCTTTGAATCCGAACCCGCACGAACTTCACTTTTTTTTCCACGGGTCCGAGCGACTCGGATCTTCCCGCCTTGCTCGGTTAACCCGAGCGCGCCCGAACGTCATCATGACGCTGTCGGATTCTCGCGAGGCTCGGATTCTATCGCGAGACTCGGATTCTATATAAGGAGCCGCGCGTCGCCGCCATTTTCACTCGTGCATTGAGATTGATAGGGAGAGGACGTGTCTGGCGTCCTCTCCATTAGAATAGAGATAGATAGATTAGATAGAGAGAGATTGTGCAGAGTCGCAGACAGAGTTAGTTTACCACAGTCAGTGACCAGTGCAGTTGCTAGTTAACTTTTATTTAATATAATATATCCGTTCACTTCTCTCTGCTATATCCGTTCTCTGCCTGAAAAAAAAAACGATACACAGCACAGTCAGTCACACAGTGTGACTCAGTCTGTGTGCACTCAGCTCAGCCCAGTGTGCTGCACAGTCATCAATGTATAAATTAAAAGCTTATAATTAATTGTGGGGGAGACTGGGGAGCACTGCAGGTTGTTAGCAGGAGCCAGGAGTACAATTATATTAATTAACAGTGCACACTTTTGCTGCAGGAGTGGTGACCAGTGCCTGACCACCAGTATAGTATTGTTGTATACTACTAATATCTCTTTAAATATCAACCAGTCTATATTAGCAGCAGACACAGTACAGTGCGGTAGTTCACGGCTGTGGCTACCTCTGTGTCGGCACACGGCAGGCAGTCCGTCCGACCAGAATTGTATTATTTATTATTATACACCTACCACCTAACCGTGGTTTTTTTTTCATTCTTTATACCGTCATAGTGTCATCCTAATTGTTACGAGTATACTACTATCTCTTTATCAACCAGTGTACAGTGCGGTAGTTCACGGCTGTGGCTACCTCTGTGTCGGCACACGGCAGGCAGTCCGTCCGACCAGAATTGTATTATTTATTATTATATACCTACCACCTAACCGTGGTTTTTTTTTCATTCTTTATACCGTCATAGTGTCATCCTAATTGTTACGAGTATACTACTATCTCTTTATCAACCAGTGTACAGTGCGGTAGTTCACGGCTGTGGCTACCTCTGTGTCGGCACACGGCAGGCAGTCCGTCCGACCAGAATTGTATTATTTATTATTATATACCTACCACCTAACCGTGGTTTTTTTTTCATTCTTTATACCGTCATAGTGTCATCCTAATTGTTACGAGTATACTACTATCTCTTTATCAACCAGTGTACAGTGCGGTAGTTCACGGCTGTGGCTACCTCTGTGTCGGCACACGGCAGGCAGTCCGTCCGACCAGAATTGTATTATTTATTATTATATACCTACCACCTAACCGTGGTTTTTTTTTCATTCTTTATACCGTCATAGTGTCATCCTAATTGTTACGAGTATACTACTATCTCTTTATCAACCAGTGTACAGTGCGGTAGTTCACGGCTGTGGCTACCTCTGTGTCGGCACACGGCAGGCAGTCCGTCCGACCAGAATTGTATTATTTATTATTATATACCTACCACCTAACCGTGGTTTTTTTTTCATTCTTTATACCGTCATAGTGTCATCCTAATTGTTACGAGTATACTACTATCTCTTTATCAACCAGTGTACAGTGCGGTAGTTCACGGCTGTGGCTACCTCTGTGTCGGCACACGGCAGGCAGTCCGTCCGACCAGAATTGTATTATTTATTATTATATACCTACCACCTAACCGTGGTTTTTTTTTCATTCTTTATACCGTCATAGTGTCATCCTAATTGTTACGAGTATACTACTATCTCTTTATCAACCAGTGTACAGTGCGGTAGTTCACGGCTGTGGCTACCTCTGTGTCGGCAGTCGGCAGGCAGTCCGTCCATCCATAATTGTATTATTATTATAATATATACCACCTAACCGTGGTTTTTTTTTCATTCTTTATACCGTCATAGTGTCATACTAGTTGTTACGAGTATACTACTATCTCTTTATCAACCAGTGTACAGTGCGGTAGTTCACGGCTGTGGCTACCTCTGTGTCGGCAGTCGGCAGGCAGTCCGTCCATCCATAATTGTATTATTATTATAATATATACCACCTAACTGTGGTTTTTTTTGCATTCTTTATACCGTCGTCATAGTGTCATACTAGTTGTTACGAGTATACTACTATCTCTTTATCAACCAGTGTACAGTGCGGTAGTTCACGGCTGTGGCTACCTCTGTGTCGGCAGTCGGCAGGCAGTCCGTCCATCCATAATTGTATTATTATTATAATATATACCACCTAACCGTGGTTTTTTTTTCATTCTTTATACCGTCGTCATAGTGTCATACTAGTTGTTACGAGTATACTACTATCTCTTTATCAACCAGTGTACAGTGCGGTAGTTCACGGCTGTGGCTACCTCTGTGTCGGCAGTCGGCAGGCAGTCCGTCCATCCATAATTGTATTATTATTATAATATATACCACCTAACCGTGGTTTTTTTATACCACCTAACCGTGGCAGTCCGTCCATAATTGTATACTAGTATCCAATCCATCCATCTCCATTGTTTACCTGAGGTGCCTTTTAGTTCTGCCTATAAAATATGGAGAACAAAAAAGTTGAGGTTCCAAAATTAGGGAAAGATCAAGATCCACTTCCACCTCGTGCTGAAGCTGCTGCCACTAGTCATGGCCGAGACGATGAAATGCCAGCAACGTCGTCTGCCAAGGCCGATGCCCAATGTCATAGTACAGAGCATGTCAAATCCAAAACACCAAATATCAGAAAAAAAAGGACTCCAAAACCTAAAATAAAATTGTCGGAGGAGAAGCGTAAACTTGCCAATATGCCATTTACCACACGGAGTGGCAAGGAACGGCTGAGGCCCTGGCCTATGTTCATGGCTAGTGGTTCAGCTTCACATGAGGATGGAAGCACTCAGCCTCTCGCTAGAAAACTGAAAAGACTCAAGCTGGCAAAAGCACCGCAAAGAACTGTGCGTTCTTTGAAATCCCAAATCCACAAGGAGAGTCCAATTGTGTCGTTTGCGATGCCTGACCTTCCCAACACTGGACGTGAAGAGCATGCGCCTTCCACTATTTGCATGCCCCCTGCAAGTGCTGGAAGGAGCACCCGCAGTCCAGTTCCTGATAGTCAGATTGAAGATGTCAGTGTTGAAGTACACCAGGATGAGGAGGATATGGGTGTTGCTGGCGCTGGGGAGGAAATTGACCAGGAGGATTCTGATGGTGAGGTGGTTTGTTTAAGTCAGGCACCCGGGGAGACACCTGTTGTCCGTGGGAGGAATATGGCCGTTGACATGCCAGGTGAAAATACCAAAAAAATCAGCTCTTCGGTGTGGAGGTATTTCACCAGAAATGCGGACAACAGGTGTCAAGCCGTGTGTTCCCTTTGTCAAGCTGTAATAAGTAGGGGTAAGGACGTTAACCACCTCGGAACATCCTCCCTTATACGTCACCTGCAGCGCATTCATAATAAGTCAGTGACAAGTTCAAAAACTTTGGGTGACAGCGGAAGCAGTCCACTGACCAGTAAATCCCTTCCTCTTGTAACCAAGCTCACGCAAACCACCCCACCAACTCCCTCAGTGTCAATTTCCTCCTTCCCCAGGAATGCCAATAGTCCTGCAGGCCATGTCACTGGCAAGTCTGACGAGTCCTCTCCTGCCTGGGATTCCTCCGATGCATCCTTGCGTGTAACGCCTACTGCTGCTGGCGCTGCTGTTGTTGCCGCTGGGAGTCGATGGTCATCCCAGAGGGGAAGTCGTAAGCCCACTTGTACTACTTCCAGTAAGCAATTGACTGTTCAACAGTCCTTTGCGAGGAAGATGAAATATCACAGCAGTCATCCTACTGCAAAGCGGATAACTGAGTCCTTGACAACTATGTTGGTGTTAGACGTGCGTCCGGTATCCGCCGTTAGTTCACAGGGAACTAGACAATTTATTGAGGCAGTGTGCCCCCGTTACCAAATACCATCTAGGTTCCACTTCTCTAGGCAGGCGATACCGAGAATGTACACGGACGTCAGAAAAAGACTCACCAGTGTCCTAAAAAATGCAGTTGTACCCAATGTCCACTTAACCACGGACATGTGGACAAGTGGAGCAGGGCAGGGTCAGGACTATATGACTGTGACAGCCCACTGGGTAGATGTATGGACTCCCGCCGCAAGAACAGCAGCGGCGGCACCAGTAGCAGCATCTCGCAAACGCCAACTCTTTCCTAGGCAGGCTACGCTTTGTATCACCGCTTTCCAGAATACGCACACAGCTGAAAACCTCTTACGGCAACTGAGGAAGATCATCGCGGAATGGCTTACCCCAATTGGACTCTCCTGTGGATTTGTGGCATCGGACAACGCCAGCAATATTGTGTGTGCATTAAATATGGGCAAATTCCAGCACGTCCCATGTTTTGCACATACCTTGAATTTGGTGGTGCAGAATTTTTTAAAAAACGACAGGGGCGTGCAAGAGATGCTGTCGGTGGCCAGAAAAATTGCGGGACACTTTCGGCGTACAGGCACCACGTACAGAAGACTGGAGCACCACCAAAAACTACTGAACCTGCCCTGCCATCATCTGAAGCAAGAAGTGGTAACGAGGTGGAATTCAACCCTCTATATGCTTCAGAGGTTGGAGGAGCAGCAAAAGGCCATTCAAGCCTATACAATTGAGCACGATATAGGAGATGGAATGCACCTGTCTCAAGTGCAGTGGAGAATGATTTCAACGTTGTGCAAGGTTCTGATGCCCTTTGAACTTGCCACACGTGAAGTCAGTTCAGACACTGCCAGCCTGAGTCAGGTCATTCCCCTCATCAGGCTTTTGCAGAAGAAGCTGGAGGCATTGAAGAAGGAGCTAACACGGAGCGATTCCGCTAGGCATGTGGGACTTGTGGATGCAGCCCTTAATTCGCTTAACAAGGATTCACGGGTGGTCAATCTGTTGAAATCAGAGCACTACATTTTGGCCACCGTGCTCGATCCTAGATTTAAAGCCTACCTTGGATCTCTCTTTCCGGCAGACACAGGTCTGCTGGGGTTGAAAGACCTGCTGGTGACAAAATTGTCAAGTCAAGCGGAACGCGACCTGTCAACATCTCCTCCTTCACATTCTCCCGCAACTGGGGGTGCGAGGAAAAGGCTCAGAATTCCGAGCCCACCCGCTGGCGGTGATGCAGGGCAGTCTGGAGCGACTGCTGATGCTGACATCTGGTCCGGACTGAAGGACCTGACAACGATTACGGACATGTCGTCTACTGTCACTGCATATGATTCTCTCAACATTGATAGAATGGTGGAGGATTATATGAGTGACCGCATCCAAGTAGGCACGTCACACAGTCCGTACTTATACTGGCAGGAAAAAGAGGCAATTTGGAGGCCCTTGCACAAACTGGCTTTATTCTACCTAAGTTGCCCTCCCACAAGTGTGTACTCCGAAAGAGTGTTTAGTGCCGCCGCTCACCTTGTCAGCAATCGGCGTACGAGGTTACATCCAGAAAATGTGGAGAAGATGATGTTCATTAAAATGAATTATAATCAATTCCTCCGCGGAGACATTGACCAGCAGCAATTGCCTCCACAAAGTACACAGGGAGCTGAGATGGTGGATTCCAGTGGGGACGAATTGATAATCTGTGAGGAGGGGGATGTACACGGTGATATATCGGAGGGTGAAGATGAGGTGGACATCTTGCCTCTGTAGAGCCAGTTTGTGCAAGGAGAGATTAATTGCTTCTTTTTTGGGGGGGGTCCAAACCAACCCGTCATATCAGTCACAGTCGTGTGGCAGACCCTGTCACTGAAATGATGGGTTGGTTAAAGTGTGCATGTCCTGTTTTGTTTATACAACATAAGGGTGGGTGGGAGGGCCCAAGGATAATTCCATCTTGCACCTCTTTTTTCTTTTCTTTTTCTTTGCATCATGTGCTGATTGGGGAGGGTTTTTTGGAAGGGACATCCTGCGTGACACTGCAGTGCCACTCCTAGATGGGCCCGGTGTTTGTGTCGGCCACTAGGGTCGCTAATCTTACTCACACAGCTACCTCATTGCGCCTCTTTTTTTCTTTGCGTCATGTGCTGTTTGGGGAGGGTTTTTTGGAAGGGACATCCTGCGTGACACTGCAGTGCCACTCCTAGATGTGCCCGGTGTTTGTGTCGGCCACTAGGGTCGCTAATCTTACTCACACAGTCAGCTACCTCATTGCGCCTCTTTTTTTCTTTGCGTCATGTGCTGTTTGGGGAGGGTTTTTTGGAAGGGCCATCCTGCGTGACACTGCAGTGCCACTCCTAGATGGGCCCGGTGTTTGTGTCGGCCACTAGGGTCGCTTATCTTACTCACACAGCGACCTCGGTGCAAATTTTAGGACTAAAAATAATATTGTGAGGTGTGATGTGTTCAGAATAGGCTGAAAATGAGTGTAAATTATGTTTTTTGAGGTTAATAATACTTTGGGATCAAAATTACCCCCAAATTCTATGATTTAAGCTGTTTTTTAGGGTTTTTTTAAAAAAACACCCGAATCCAAAACACACCCGAATCCGACAAAAAAAATTCGGTGAGGTTTTGCCAAAACGCGGTCGAACCCAAAACACGGCCGCGGAACCGAACCCAAAACCAAAACACAAAACCCGAAAAATTTCCGGCGCTCATCTCTAATTCACACTCATATATATAAAATGTACCGTGGGGACATATGTGTTATCTGGCACCAAGGGGGCATATGTGTTATCTGGCACCATGGGGCATATGTGTTATCTGGCACCAAGGGGGCATATGTGTTATCTGGCACTGTGGGAGGATGTGTGTTATTTGGCACCGTGGGGGCAATTATGTGTATCAGGCACTGCCGGTGGTGATATACTGTATAAGGGGGAATAACAGCCCCTGGCACACACTGATATATATTATTATTATTATTATTATTATTATTATTATTATCATTATTATATAGGGGAGAGGGGACCACACAGTTATATATGAAGGGGTATAGCACAGCTGTCAGTTCACACTGATATGTGGTATTGTTGTTATTATTATTATATAGAGGAGAGTTACCCTCACTGTGTGCCCGTCTGACCTTGAAGAGCAGGAGGAGTCATCTGCGATGCAGATTCTGCATTGAAAAGTAATCGTTAGCTGTCAAGGAGGAAGGAAATAAGTCTCCTGCTAGGTCCAGATTGACAGACTTTCATCTTGGTTCAATTTTAAAAGTTATAACATCCAATAAGATAAAGTTGGTGACAGCAAAGAGATGTCAAGTATCAGGAAGAAAACATTGAAGTAAGTGTTTTTCTAATAACCCTTTGAAATTGCATATAAGACTCTTTCTTTTTCTTGCGGCCCACACAAGACTTAGACCTTGATTATTCAGCCCAGTTGGGATTTTGAGTTTGACATGCCTGGTCTACAGTGTGCTGGCTTAACCCCATTCCTCCAGATGTTTTGTCATTTGAGTAAACAAATATATGAACCAGTCGATCTCAAATATTTCCCTTTTTCTTTTTTCTGGAATATTCTAAGAATCATTTGCACATGTGACAAGCCTACCAATATTTAAGAATAACATCTCTTTCCTTGTCTGTAGTTTACTACTTGAATGTCTAGCTCCTAAACTACTAGTAGAATTTCTAGATACTGTACCAGTGACCTACTATGATTCATTAGAAACTGTTCTTACATTTGTGGTCAATGAAGTACATATGGCAATATCAATAGCGCAGTATTCCATATTAATTATACAGCAAAACTTTTTTTTTTTGTTTAGTTGCAAGGATATTTGAAGGAATTTGGGATATGTCATTTTCTCGCATTGGCTCTAGTTCTTGAGAGAAAACTTAACCATATCACGTACAGCTGGAAATCTACCAGAACTTTGTAGAAGGTGAGAGACATGCAAATATTCTAGGTGTTCTCTCTGTGATAATTATACAATATCTCCCCTCCATATATAAGTGATCGGCCACTGTCAGTTATAGTTGGAAGTTGAGCGGTTCATGTTGTCTGTTGTGTTTTTCTTGTTTCTCATCCATGAATCTCAAAAATTAGATCCAGTCTAGCAAAACCATGTCCTATTCAAAAACAGCACAACAAAGTTGCCCCAAAATCATTTTAATATGATTGGCAATAACATGAGTGTTGATCAGTGAACCTTTTAGCAGCAAGGCACTGCTATGGCCTCTGCCCCTTTACTTCAAACACTGTATCTTGGTTTGCTCATCAAATTCTCTGAGTTTACCTAGCACATGTGATGACACACAGCGCTATTTGTAGCTCTAGTAGCGAAAGATACACCTGAAGTTCACTATGTGGCTATGGCTACAAATTTTGGAACAGCGGATGGTTTTGGAACATACCTGAAGCTTAACATGAATAATACAGAAGTCTTAATCTGTACTCCTTACCCAGGTCCTGAAGTATCATTAACAGTTAAAAATGGTAGTCAACACCTCCTCCATTGAATACACTTCCAGTGTTCTGTGACTTGGTTTCATTCTTGATCTGATCCCTTCATTTTTCACAGTAAAACAATTAGAAAATCATTTCAAAATAATATTTATTTTTGATTCTGAACAATTACTAAGATTTATTTGTCAATATTCCAATATAATACTAATGCATACCCTAGTTCAGTGTTTCTCCATCCTCAGGACTGTTTTTCAGGCCACCTGTAAATCTTTGAAATATGACAGTTGGTCATACACCTGTGCCTCTGCTACGTGACCTGGAAAAAGTGAACTGTTTGGGGTTCTGAGGACCGATTTTGAGAATCACTGCCCTATTTCTATCTTGCATTTACTTTTGTAATCTGCGTCTATCTAGTCTCCATGTTTACCATTTTTCCGCCATAAACCTTATCCAATATGCTGCTGCAAAAATACTCTATTGTGCTTTCTGGGCTCATTTTTTTCAAAATACTCTATTGGCTCCCTATCAATCTTATGATAAAATATATATTATTCTACTTGCATGCAAAGCCTTGTATGCCTCTGTTCCCTCCTACAGTTCTTTATTCAGTTCTACATAGAAAATAGAGATGTGAGCTGACCCCAGTATTTTGGAAAAACCTCCCTCAAGTGTTTTGGTCGCATTTGCTTTAATTTTGGATTTCTTTAAACTTAATTAAAAAAAAAACAGCTAAAACCATAAAATTTTTGGACCTGTTGTCGTTCCTACAGTAACATTAAAAACATATATTTCGGAGATCCGACTACAAAGTGTTGTTCCTACAGTAACATCAATAACATATATTTCCAAGATCCCACCCCAAAGTGACCCAAGCTTGGACTCAGTTTGACTCATATATGTAGATATATTTATTTATTCAGTGTCGGACTGGGGAATGAAGGGCCCACCAGCAGTGGTTAACAGAGGCGTATCTAGCACGGGGCGAGCAGGGCACGTGCCCTGGGCGCCATGGCAGCCCCAACAGAGGGGGGCGCCACCGGCACCTGCACGGCCCACTCGCCCATGCTTCAGGGATTCCGCCGGCGCTACCCGCGGCGCTTTCCCTGTCTCCCCGGCTGCTGTGCCTGTCACAATAGACAGGCAGCGGCAGCCAGGAGCCTCCCCCTACTCCCCCCTGCAAAGTGACTGTGTGTACGAGATCGCACGCGCGATCGCGACCGCGGAGGTGCGCGCATGCGCGTGCGCGACCTCGGGGGGCGTGCGGCCCCTGCCCTGAACAGCAGTGAGTGCAGGTGAGCGGGAAGGGGGTGCGGGACATTTTTTGTGTGTGTGTGTGTCGGACAGTGTGCGTGTGTGTTGTGTGTGGGACATTGTGTGTGGGACAGTGTGAGTGTGTTAATTGTGTGTGTGGGACAGTTTGAGTGTGTGTAAATTGTGTGTGTGACTGTTTGTGTGTGTGGGACAGTGTGCGTGTGTTAATTGTGTGTGTGTGTGGGACAGTGTGTGTGTGTTAATTGTGTGTGTGTGTGGGACAGTGTGAGTGTGTTAATTGTGTGTGTGGGACAGTGCGTGTTTGTTAATTGTGTGTGTGTGTGTGACAGTGTGTGTGTGTTAATTGTGTGTGTGTGTGGGACAGTGTGAGTGTGTTAATTGTGTGTGTGGGACAGTGCGTGTTTGTTAATTGTGTGTGTGTGACAGTGTGAGTGTGTTAATTGTGTGTGTGGGACAGTTTTGAGTGCGTGTTAATTGTGTGTGTGTGTGGGACAGTGTGCGTGTGTGTTCATTGTGTATGTGTGGGACAGTGTGAGTGTGTTAATTGTGTGTGTGTGGGACAGTGTGAATGTGTTAATTGTGTGTGTGTGGGACAGTTTGAGTGTGTGTTAATTGTGTGTGTGTGGGACAGTGTGCGTGAGTGTTAATTGTGTGTGTGTGGGACAGTGTGCGTGTGTATCAATTGTGTGTGTGGGACAGTGTGTGTTAATTGTGTGTGTGTGGGACAGTGTGCGTGTGTGTTAATTGTGTGTGTGTGTGTGTGTGTGTGTGTGTGTGGGACAGTGTGAGTGTGTTGTGTGTGTGTGGGACAGTGCGTGTTTGTTAATTGTGTGTGGGACAGTGTGCGTGTGTGTTATTTGTGTGTGTGGGACAGTGTGCGTGCGTGTGTGTTAATTGTGTGTGTGTGTTAATTGTCCCGGCGGTTATTGGCGTCTGTAGTGTGCGCCCCATCCTCCTCCGCTGCCGCTGACAGGAGCGGCGGTGTGCGGCTCTCCCCCTCCTCCGCCGGCTCCGTCCTCCCGTCGTGGCCCTGCAGTGTGTGCCGGTCTCCCCAGCAGCAGGTTAGTCTCTCTCCCCCCCCCCCCCCCCCTCTCTCTCTCTCTCTCTCTCTCATCCTGTGGATTGCAGTTTGTAAGTATCATTTTAATTTTTACAGGTACCCCTATTGAATTCTACTGGACAAGTGGACGTGATCGGCGTGGGATGTAGGTAAGTAATCTGTCTCTTATTTTTACAGGTACCCCTATTGGATTCTACTGGACAAGTGGACGTGACCGGCGTGGGATGTAGGTAAGTAATCTCTCTCATTTTTACAGGTACCCCTATTGGATTCTACTGGACAAGTGGACGTGACCGGCGTGGGATGTAGGTAAGTAATCTCTCTCTCATTTTTACAGGTACCCCTATTGGATTCTACTGGACAAGTGGACGTGACCGGCGTGGGATGTAGGTAAGTAATCTGTCTCTCATTTTTACAGATTCCCCTACTGGATTCTACTGGATAAGTGGACGTGACCAGCGTGGGATGTAGGTAAGTAATCTGTCTCTCATTTTTACAGGTACCCCTATTGAATTCTACTGGACAAGTGGACGTGACCAGCGTGGGATGTAGGTAAGTAATCTGTCTCTCATTTTTACAGGTACCCCTATTGGATTCTACTGGACAAGTGGACGTGATCGGCGTGGGATGTAGGTAAGTAATCTGTCTCTCATTTTTACAGGTACCCCTATTGGATTCTACTGGACAAGTGGACGTGACCGGCGTGGGATGTAGGTAAGTAATCTGTCTCTCATTTTTACAGATTCCCCTACTGGATTCTACTGGACAAGTGGACGTGACCAGCGTGGGATGTAGGTAAGTAATCTGTCTCTCATTTTTACAGGTACCCCTATTGGATTCTACTGGACAAGTGGACGTGACCGGCGTGGGATGTAGGTAAGTAATCTGTCTCTCATTTTTACAGGTAACGCTATTGGATTCTACTGGACAAGTGGACGTGACCGGCGTGGGATGTAGGTAAGTAATCTGTCTCTCATTTTTACAGGTACCCCTTTTGGATTCTACTGGACAAGTGGACGTGACTGGCGTGGGATGTAGGAAAGTAATCTGTCTCTCATGTTTACAGATTCCCCTACTGGATTCTACTGGACAAGTGGACGTGACCGGCGTGGGATGTAGGTAAGTAATCTGTCTCTCATTTTTACAGGTAACGCTATTGGATTCTACTGGACAAGTGGACGTGACCGGCGTGGGATGTAGGTAAGTAATCTGTCTCTCATTTTTACAGGTACCTCTATTGGATTCTACTGGACAAGTGGACGTGATCGGCGTGGGATGTAGGTAAGTAATCTGTCTCTCATTTTACAGATTCCCCTACTGGATTCTACTGGACAAGTGGACGTGACCAGCGTGGGATGTAGGTAAGTAATCTGTCTCTCATTTTTACAGGTACCCCTATTGGATTCTACTGGACAAGTGGACGTGACTGGCGTGGGATGTAGGTAAGTAATCTGTCTCTCATTTTTACAGATTCCCCTACTGGATTCTACTGGACAAGTGGACGTGACCGGCGTGGGATGTAGGTAAGTAATCTGTCTCTCATTTTTACAGATTCCCCTACTGGATTCTACTGGACAAGTGGACGTGACCGGCGTGGGATGTAGGTAAGTAATGTGTCTCTCATTTTTACAGCTACCCCTATTGGATTCTACTGGACAAGTGGACGTGACCGGCGTGGGATATAGATAAGTATGTGTGAGTGTGTCAGTGTGCTTTAATAAATTTTTACTGTCACGGTGTGTGAGTTGTGTTTTTATTTGGGTATTTTTTCTGTTGTAGAACTACAGGTACCGGCGGGCCCGTTATTTCCCTGCATGTTGGTACTTGAGGTTCTCCAAGTACCAGCAAGCGGGGGAGGCTTTCTGGGCCTTGTAGTTCCACAACAAAAAACAATATTCTTTTTTTACTTGCATGGCTATCAGCCTCCCATCCACAGCCCACGGATGGGGGGGACAGCCTCGGGCTTCACCCCTGGCCCTTGGGTGCCTGGAGGGGGGGTGACCCCTTGATTTAAGGGCTCCCCACTCCTCCAGGGAACCCCGGCCAGTGGTGACTAGTTGGGGGGGTAATGCCACGGCCGCAGGGACCTACATAAATGTGTCCCCCGGCTGTGGCATTATGTCCCTGGCTAGTGGAGCCCGGTGCTGGTTTTAAAAATACGGGGGGACCCCTACATCTTTTGTCCCCCGTATTTTGGAACCAGGACCGGACTAAGAGCCCGATGCTGGTTGTCTAAATACGGGGAACCCCTGTCCAATTTTTTCCCAGTATTTAAACAACCAGGACCGGCTCAAAGGGCCCGAGGCTGGTTATACTTAGGAGGGGGACCTCACGCAGTTTTTTTTTACATTTTTAACCCATTCAGACCCTTCTCCATTAAGTTAATGGAAACCCTGGACAACAAAATTGCATTCATGTCCTCCTCCCACTCCCTTCCCAGTCCCAAACACTGATTATTATTTTTTTCTATAAAAATGTACAATATATCATAAGTATGATGAGCAGGCATGCAGCGGGCATTGGCGACTTTGGACTGAGTTGCAAATTAGTGGCGGAGGGCTGGGTCAGTTGATGGTGGGCGAGTTTGTAAGCCATTGGTGGTGGCAGCGGGCATCTGCTCAGAGGCAGTGGCGGGCATTGGCTCGGTGGCGGTAGGGTTCATCGACAGGATTCGGCAGACATTATGGCTGTAGTGCCTCACCGCACGCCACTGACCTCACCGCACGCCACTGGTGTGTGGGACAGTGTGAGTGTGTGTTAATTGTGTGTGTGTGGAACAGTGTCAGTGTGTGTAAATTTTTGCAGTCCAGTGTGTGTGTGGGGGAGAGGAAAGTATGAGAATGTGTGTGTGTGTAGTCTGAGTGGGTGTGTGTAGGATTTGGGGGTGGCCAGTCTGTGTGTGTGTAATCAGTGTGTGTGTGGGATGTACTAATGGCCATTTACCGAAGAGAGATATGTATTAAACCATGGGCACTGAGATGCCCTTCTCACTCACCATCCAGCTGGGTGGGCGAGCCGGGCGGGTGGAAAGCCAGCAGCAGGGGCAGCATGCCGGATATCAGCAGCCGAGGGTGGGGGCTGTAATGCACATGCGGAGCCCAAAGCCGGAGATCAGCAGCATGCTGACCGGCAATAAGCAGCTTCTGCTTCCGCGTTCAACATGCTGCTGATCTCCGGCTTTGGGCTACGCAGGGTTCGGGGGATGGGTGTCCTTTGCCGGTGTACTGCAGCTCCGGGGGTGCGGGCTCCGGAGGCTTTCAGCACTGTTGAATATCCAGCTGCCTCAAGTATGTACAGCCCGCACCCTCTGCTGCTGATATCCGGCATGCTGCTGCTGGCTGTCCCCCCGCCCGGCTCGGCCACACAGCTGTATGGTGAGAAGGGCATCTCAGTTCCTGAGGTTTAACACATATGCCTCAGAAAATGGCCTCTGCGGTAAACGATACTAATGCTTACCGTGACAGTAACAGCGGGGAGGAAGGCGCACATCGGGATCCTGCAGCATGAAACAAGAACCCCTTCGGAGCGCAGCAGGCCACACTGAAAAGGGTGCATACCCGGTGCGGTGCTCTGCATCCCGGGTGGTGCCGAAGATGTGGAGTGTCGGAGGTGGCAGAAGCGCTGCAGCTTGGGGTGAGAAACCGCTGCAGCCCTTCCGCTGCTAAACTCTGCAATTAGTCTATTAAGGGGGTGGGCTCCCCTCATCATAGTGCCCCACAGGCCATGTTAATTCTGGGGGTAGGATCCCCTAACTCTATAATGGGAATTTTGGCTCATATCATGTGCTGTAATGTGAATTTTGGCTAATACCGTGTGCTATAATGTGAATTTCGGCTCATACTATGTGGGGTAATGTGAATTTTGGCTCATTCCGTGTGCTGTAATGTGAATTTCGGCTCATACCGTGTGCTGTAATGTGAATTTCTGCTCATACCATGTGGGGAAATGTGAATTTTGGCTCATACCATGTGGAGTAATGTGAATTTTGGCTCATACCGTGTGCTATAATGTGAATTTCGGCTCATACCGTGTGCTATAATGTGAATTTTGGCTCATACCATGTGGGGTAATGTGAATTTCGGCTCATACTGTGTGCTATAATGTGAATTTCGGCTCATGCCGTGTGGGGCAATGTGAATTTCGGCTCATACTGTGTGCTATAATGTGAATTTCGGCTCATACCGTGTGCTATAATGTGAAAGGGGCACCAGTACTAGATAGTATAAGGGGTCCTACTACACTGAAGGACACGCCCCTTTTGAGTGACCACGCCCCTTTTTCGGAGCGCGCGCCCCTTTTTCGGAGCGCGCGCATAATTGCTATCTGCACTCTTTCATTCCACCTTCAAAAATTCAACTTCGACCACTGCACCTACATACACATACATACACACCCTGACATCTTTATATGCAGTGACACCGGTGGCGTCTGCACATACTTTCCTTTTGTATTTTTTTTTTATTATCATTTTATTAATTTATTATTTTTATTAAGAAAAAATTATTATTATTATTTTTTTTTGGGGGGGGGGGGGGGGGGGGCGCGCCATTATTGATCTTGCCCTGGGCTCCAAAAACCCTAGTTACGCCTCTGGTGGTTAAAGTGGGCCGGAACGGGGCGGAACTGCGTTTCGTCACCTCTAATTGCAGGCAGAACCAGTTCCGCCTCCGTCCGGCCACAGCATCAGGACCCGGCTGCATTGTAAAGTTTGCAGCGTCCGCCTGCCAATCCCGGCTCGCGGACCGGCTGCAGAACCAATAAAAAGAAGGGGCGGCTATTTCAAAAGCTGGCGTGTGCCAATCACGGCTCACGGACCGCCAGCCAGTGAGAAGCTGCCTAGTGGCAGCTTCTCATTAGCTAACAATCTGCAATATGTGATTGGCGCGCAATCGGCGCTAGATTCAAAAGAGCAGCCCCTTCTTCCCCTATACAGATACTTGGACCGGCGAGTCTGTCTCCCGCAGCACAGCATAATGGGACCGCCGGAGCCCGTGATTCCACTGTCCCCCTGCACACATGCATAGGATCATAGGTGTGCGCACGGGGGGTGTCTGGTGCGCACAGGCACCCCCCACACTCCACTCGTGCCCTACATTGATTGATGCACATTCCTGTGCCCCTCTCCTTCTGCGCCCGCCGTCAGGTCATGTGAGTGAGTGTGCTTTCTTTCCTCGGCGGCGGCCGCGCACTTGAATCACCCTCCTGGACTTGTCCCATGATGTTACATGATGACGTCACGCCGCGTGTCCTCCCTCTCCACCTGCCTGCACTCTCTCCTCGTGTGCCGACATGCGCCATGCCAATGCTACAGCCTCCCGTACAGCAGGCCTGCAGTTGAAGTCAGTTTCTGCAGGGGAAAGAGAGGTGGCCATCCAGTGTGTGTTCCCCAAGATAGCACTCTTCAAAAAATCAATATGATCATTATTTAGGCATACATGTTTCTCCAGGGCACGCAATAAGGACAAGAGTCGGCTTTAGTCACTAAAGCCGACTCTTGTCCTTATTGAGTGCTGCTGGAGAAACATGTTTTATATATATAAATATATATATATATATATATATATATATGTTTGTTTACTTATTATTTAATGATGAGCACTACTGGGGGCATTCTGTAAGTATGTGAGGCGGGCAATGTGAATAAGATTGTGCTACAGTGAGGCATTATTTTGAATTTGGGGTACTTTTGTGTGGCCACGCCCCTTTCTTATGAGACCACACCCTTTTTTGCGGTGCGCGCTAAGGGGGATGGGTCGTGGGGGAGATGAGTTCCCCCACCTTTCCAGGACCACTTTAAGCCCTGATGCTACCAATAAAAATGACACTCCCCATGCCGCACATCTAGACAATACTGCAGTCCTCCTGCCCTGGGGGTTGCTTTGCTTCTGTCTCAGCATTGCAACCACTTGACTTCTCGAATCTTCACTCACTAGTAGCATCGCAATATATTAGACCAGATGCTGCCGGGATCTGGCCAGGAAACAGGTGTAGACCGGAGTCTGAGCGGCAGCATCGCAATGTATTACATCACGTCCAGGGAAGGAGGTTAGGCTCAGAGAGGTACAATGTTTGTGGCAGTGTGGGGACACTTAATATGTGGTGCCACAACACGACCTTTCCACAGCAGTATAATACGACCCTGCCTTCTTTATTGCACTTCTGCCTCCTCATCTGCTATAGTTGCTGAAGTCCTGATAACTACCGAACTGGAGCAACATGAGGATCCTAAACATTGCAGATAAGAACAATCTTCTGATTTTGATAATTTTTGCACGACAGTTAAACATATTTTACTTCCTACCAATATCCCCGATTGTAGTAAAATGTACTGACTTTTGTAAAAAATCTGTATTAGGACTATAGATGCCTAAATGCTGCCCTTCCGTTGCATGTCTTTGTTCTATTTGAGCATCCACACATTCTCTCATGGCTGGACATACCTTTTTAGCAGCAGGACTTGAATAATAGTGTTAGGGACCCACCAGTTGTGGTCACGGTCTTGCAGTTTTTGGGCCCCTGGCAGTCGGGATCCCGACAGTCAGAATACGAACAGCGGCATACTGATGGTCAGAATCCCGACAGATTGCAGTAAGTATTTTTTACTATACCCCTAACCTACCCTCCTGGAGCCTAGCCCTAACTGCCTCTTCCCGCAGCCTTACCCTAACCTTCCCCAACCCCACAGCATAACGCTAAACCTAGTGCCTAACCCTAACCTAAGTACTTACCTTCGGAATCCATGAGGTTTTTGACCATAGGATCCCACTAGCAGTATTCTGACTGTCGGGATCCTGAGAGCAATCCCCCACTAGAACTACATCTCCAAAACAATGCAGAAAACGTCTAGAATTCATTAAATTTCTTGGGTAAATATCAGACATGTAATTTTTGTAATTTAAATATAGAATTATCATTTTCGCACAAATTAAAAAAATTTGTTTCATACAGGGATTTTTTTTAATTACCTTTCAAAGTTTATCAATCATTTACTGCTCTAGTAGTCTAACCCTTGATTAATATAGAACTTTTCCATAACACTTTGAGGTCTATTTCTGAAAGAGTTATAATCTATTACTCTGCTGAAAAGAACTGTTAAGGATTTTCCCTATCTATGGAAGAGTTAATGCCAATTATGTGGCAGACCCTACTGAAGAATCTTTTTCCCCGGTTTGCCTATTGTAGTAGGCTGCTGTAATCCTCTTATTGCTATGACAGTGGCAAGTCTATAATGTGTGTACATACTTCTTCAATATGTACCTATCAGGAGTCCCAAGTTGGCAGCTTTAGCGCTGCAAAATCACAGGGAAAATGGTGTGGCGCCCATTTTACAGGCATTTTGCACATGCACAGTAGACGCTGATCATTGCCAGAATCTTGCAACCCTATTGTTGAGCAATGCTCATATTTTTGAAAGTCAGTGTAGGGACTGACCAAAAGGGAATGGCCGTGAAGGGGCTGGTCAGCTTAACAAACTGCAATATTGAATGCAATATTTTGGAACTAACATTCCCTGAATTCAGATAAATTACAGTTTAAAGTGTTAATATTAGGTGAGTGCTGAATTAGTATGATTGCAGTATATACACTGCTCAAAAAAATAAAGGGAACACTAGAATAACACATCCTAGATCTGAATGAATGAAATATTCTTATTAAATACTTTGTTCTTTACATAGTTGAATGTGCTGACAACAAAATCACACATAAATTATCAATGGAAATCAAATTTATTAACCCATGGAGGTCTGGATTTGGAGTCACCTTCAAAATTAAAGTGGAAAAACACACTACAGGCTGATCCAACTTTGATGTAATGTCCTTAAAACAAGTCAAAATGAGGCTCAGTAGTGTGTGTGGCCTCCACGTGCCTGTATGACCTCCCTACAAGCCACACAAGTCGCTCAGGTAGTGCAGCTCATCCAGGATGGCACATCAATGCGAGCTGTGGCAAGAAGGTTTGCTGTGTCTGTCAGCGTAGTGTCCAGAGCATGGAGGCGCTACCAGGAGACAGGCCAGTACATCAGGAGACGTGGTGGAGGCCGTAGGAGGGCAACAACCCAGCAGCAGGACCGCTACCTCTGCCTTTGTGCAAGGAGGAACAGGAGGAGCACTGCCAGAGCCCTGCAAAATGACCTCCAGCAAGCCACAAATGTGCATGTGTCTACTCAAACGATCAGAAACAGACTCCATGAGGGTGGTATGAGGGCCCGACACCCACAGGTGGGAGTTGTGCTTACAGCCCAACACCGTGCAGGACGTTTGGCATTTGCCAGAGAACACCAAGATTGGTAAATTTTCCACTGGCGCCCTGTGCTCTTCACAGATGAAAGCAGGTTCTCACTGAGCACATGTGACAGACGTGACAGAGTCTGGAGACGCCAAGGAGAATGTTCTGCTGCCTGCAACATCCTCCAGCATGACCGGTTTGGCAGTGGGTCAGTAATGGTGTGGGGTGGCATTTCTTTGGGGGGTCGCACAACCCCCCATGTGCTCGCCAGAGGTAGCCTGACTGCCATTAGGTACCGAGATGAGATCCTCAGACCCCTTTTGAGACCATATGCTGGTGCGATTGGCCCTGGGTTCCTCCTAATGCAAGACATTGCTAGACCTCATGTGGCTGGAGTGTGTCAGCAGTTCCTGCAAGATGAAGGCATTGATGCTATGGACTGGCCCACCCGTTCCCCAGACCTGAATTAAATTGAGCACATCTGAGACATCATGTCTCGCTCCATCCACCAATGCCATATTGCACCACAGACTGTCCAGGAGTTGGCGGATGCTTTAGTCCAGGTCTGGGAAGAGATCCTTCAGGAGACCATCCGCCACCTCATCAGGAGCATGCCCAGGCGTTGTAGGGAGTTCATACAGGCACGAGAAGGCCACAGACACTACTGAGCCTCATTTTGACTTGTTTTAAGGACATTACATCAAAGTTGGATCAGCCTGTAGTGTGTTTTTCCACTTTAATTTTGAGTGTGACTCCAAATCCAGACCTCCATGGGTTAATAAATTTGATTTCCATTGATAATTTTTGTGTGATTTTGTTGTCAGCACATTCAACTATGTAAAGAACAAAGCATTTAATAAGAATATTTCATTAATTCAGGTCTAGGATGTGTTATTTTAGTGTTCCCTTTTTTTGAGCAGTATATATGTACATATATATATATATATATATATATATATATATATGAGATGTGCGGCTAGCATTTTTTATGTTTTTTTGTGATTTGGTTTTGGTTCTAATTCCACTTTTGTGATTTGGTTTTGGCTTGGTTTTACCAAAACCACCCTTTCGTGTGTTTTTTTGTTGTTTTGGATCTGGATGATTTTGGAAAAAAAGCATAAAACCAGATAAAATCACAGAATTTGGGGGTCATTTTGCTCCTACGGTATTTTTAACCTCAACAACAACAATTTCCACTCATTTCCAGTCTATTCTGAACACCTCACAATATTGTTTTTAGGCCAAAAGGTTGCACCGAGGTTGCTGGATAACTAAGCTAAGCGACACAAGTGGACAACACAAACACCTGGCCCATCTAGGAGTGGCACTGCAGTGTCAGACAGGAGGGCAGATATAAAAAAAAGGCCCCAAACAGCACATCATCCAAAGAAGAAAAAGAATTGCAATGAGTTAGTTGTATGACTAAGCAAAGCGACACAAACAATTGGCCCATCTAGGCGTGGCACTGCAGTGGTAGACAGGAGGGCAAATATAAAAAAAAAGGCCCAAACAGCACATCATGCAAAGATGTAGAAGAGGTGCAATGAGGTAGCTGTATGACTAAGCCAAGCGACACAAACAATTGGCCCATCTAGGCATAGCACTGCAGTGGCAGACAGGAGAGCAGATATAAAAAAAGGCCCCAAACAGCACATCATGCAAAGATGTAGAAGAGGTGCAATGAGGTAGCTGTATGACTAAGCCAAGCGACACAAATAATTGGCCCATCTAGGAGTGGCACTGCAGTGGCAGACAGGAGGGCAGATATCAAAAGAAGCCCCCTAACAGCACATCATGCAAAGAAGAAAAAAGAATTGCAATGAGTTAGTTGTATGACTAAGCCAAGCAACACAAACAATTGGCCCATCTAGGCGTAGCACTGCAGTGACAGACAGGAGAGCAGATATAAAAAAAGGCCCCACACAGCACATCATGCAAAGAAGAAAAAGAATTGCAATGAGGTAGTTGTATAACTTAGCCAAGCGACACAAACAATTGGCCCATCTAGGCGTGGCACTGCAGTGGCAGACAGGAGGACAGATCTAAAAAAAAGGCCCCAAACAGCACATCATGCAAAGTAGAAAATAATTGCAATGAGGTAGTTGTATGACTAAGACAAGCGGTACAAACAATTGGCCCATCTAGGCGTGGCACTGCAGTGGCAGACAGGAGGGCAGATATTTAAAAAAAAAGGCCCCAAACAGCACATCATGCAAAGAAGAAAAAGAATTGCAATGAGGTAGTTGTATGACTAAGCCAAGCGACACAAATAATTGGCCCATCTAGGAGTGGCACTGCAGTGGCAGACAGGAGGGCAGATATCAAAAAAAGGCCCCTAACAGCACATGATGCAAAGAAGAAAAAAAGGTGCACCGAGGTTTCTGTATGACTAAGCCAAGCGACACAACCACCTGGCCCATCTAGTAGTGTCACGCAGTGGCTGAATGTCGAGATTGGGTCGCAATTGTTCGGTCCACTGACAGCATCTCCAGCACTCTCTAGTCATTTTCAAAAAATTCTGCAATTGGTGGACTTATACGGCAGTACCCCAAGACTAATACAGCAGTACCCCTGGACTCATACGGCAGTGTCAGACAGGATGGCACTTTTCAAAAACTAGGCCCCAAACAGCACCTAATGCAAAGATGTCAAAGAGGTGCAATGAGGTAGCTGTATGACTAAGCCAAGCGACACGAACAATTCCAATGGGAATTATACGTCCAAATCACTGGAATTAATTGGCAAAATCACTGGAATTAATAATTATACAGACAAATCACTGGAATTAATTGGCAAAATCACTGTAATTAATAATTATACGTCCAAATCACTGGAATTAATTGCCAAAATCACAGGAATTATACATCCAAATCACTGGAATTAATTAGCAAAATCACTGGAATTAATAATTATACGTCCAAATCACTGGAATTAATTGGCAAAATCACTGGAATTATACGTCCAAATCACTAGAATTAAATGGCAAAATCTCGCTATCGCCTGCCTAGTGAAGTGGAATCTAGATGGTACCGGGGACACAATACCTCCATCAATTGTCTAAATCCCACTGCACTAATGGCGGATACCGGACACCAACATAAGTGTCAATGTCCCCGTTATGAGGGCTTCCATCGTCATGTGAAGCTGAACCACTAGTTATGAACATAGGCCAGGGCCTCAGCCATTCCTTGCCACTCCATGTCATAACTGGCATATTGGCAAGTTTACGTTTCTCCTCGGACCATTTAAAAAATGTTTTGGGTCTTTTTACTGAACTTTGGCTTTTTGGATTTTACATGCCCTCTACTATCACAATGGGCATCGGCCTTGGCAGACAACGTTGATGGCATTTCATCATCTATGTCATGGCTAGTGGCAGCAGCTTCAGCACTAGGAATAAGTGGTTCTTGATCTTTCCCTAGTTTATCCTCCAAATGTTTGTTCTCCATTATTTTACTGGAGTTATATAACACAATGGGGGTAATTCCAAGTTGATCGCAGCAGGAATATTTTTAGCAGTTGGGCAAAACCACGTGCACTGCAGGGGAGGCAGATATAACATTTGCAGAGAGAGTTAGATTTGGGTGTGGTGAGTTCAATCTGCAATCTAAATTGCAGTGTAAAAATAAAGCAGCCAGTATTTACCCTGCACAGAAACAAAATAACCCACCCAAATCTAACTCTCTCTGCAAATGTTATATCTGCCCCCCCTGCAGTGCACATGGTTTTGCCCAACTGCTAAAAAATTTCCTGCTGCGATCAACTTGGAATTACCCCCAATATGCGGCAAAAGAGAGCTTACCCCTACATCTCACAGGGCAAACACTAAAAATTATTTGGATTAAATATTAATAACTCCTTTATTTGGAGTAAATAATATACAGCACAGGACAGCATCACTGCACTTATATGGCAGCACCACTGGACTAGATTTATACGGAATTATATGGATTTATATGGAATTATACGGCAGGATAACTGGAACTATACGGCAGTATCACGGGAATTATATGGCAGTATCACAGGAATTATGCACCAGTATTCAGGGAATTATATGGCAATATCACAGGAATTATACGCCAGTATCACGGGACTTATACGCCAGTATTCCAAGAATAATATGGCAGTATCACAGGAATTATACGCCAGTATCACTGGAATTATATGGCAGTATCACAGGAATTATACGCCAGTATCACAGGAATTATATGGCAGCATCACAGGAATTATCCACCAGTATCACGGGAATTATATGGCAGTATCACAGAAATTATACGCCAGTATTATGGGAATTATATGGCAGTATCACAGTAATTACATGCCAGTATTCCGAGAATTATACAGCAATATCACGGGAATTATACGCCAGTATCACTGGAATTATACGGCAGTAACACTGGATATATGGCAGCAGAGGACACCACCACTGTGACTGGTCACTGGACTGATGCTACACAAGACACTTCCCCTGGTCTAATGCAGGACAACACAGCACCACTGAAAGGGACTTATACAGCTACACTGGATATATGGCAGCAGAGGACACCACCACTTTTTGCTCATTGTCAGGTGAACCCCTCCCTGGCCACCGATACCGCAAATACACAGTGCTGGTGGGGGCCATTGTTTACGCCTGCCACCTTCAACTTTTTGAAAATGCCCCTGCCAAAATGGCCACCTCCTCCTCGAGCATTTAAAATAACTGTCTACTCTGAGATGGCGGCCATTTTGGGAGGGACATTTCAATACTTTGAGCTGGGGCCCTCTTCAATCTCCCGGGCCCAGGACAGTTGTGCCTCCAGCACCCCCCTGATGGCGGCCCTGCGTGTGTGAGAGCTGGTGGTAATTTTTAACAACCTGGAGGCCCATTCTTCATTCAGGTAGATACGCTCCTGGATTAATAACCACACAGCAGTCTGCTGAACCCATTTCCTCCTACAATATACTCCTATAATTAGCAGGCATACAGTACCTATGGTGCTGCTACTCTAGTATAGAGGGGATGGTTATTTCACACCATAATGGTATATGCACTATTTTTTCTTTAACAAAAAGGACTTTGTTTACATACAGTAAAGAGGTGCATTGTATATGTGCTTTATGCTTTTTTAAAATGTGTTTTAAATAAATATGTTTACATATTATAATGGCAAATATTACAGTAGATTTTGATGTTGTGGTCTTTTTTTAAAACATCAACTATAAATTCATTAGATTTAACTGACAATGAATATTTGTATTATTTTTGTGTGAGTACTATAGCATACACTTATTTTAAAGCTTCTTTTATGTTTTACTTATGATGGAGTCTTATGCACAGGGTACTTTTATATATATGTTAATACAGGATTTTGCTGTGTCTCGCCAGCTGTGTAATTCTTATACAAATGAGTGTAGAAAATTCATCTCAAGGTTAATGTGATGGCTGATTGGTGAAGTGGAGGATAAAAACGAGAACTGTAGAGAGAGGCACATTTAAGTAGATAATACAGATAAGAATGTTTGCATGATAATAAGTATTTATATTTAACCTCAGATTGCAATGCAATTTTATTATAAAATGCTCTTAGCAACAGTGCTTCAAAAAAACAACAAAACCCAGTAAACATATTTATTTACAATTATTTTGAAAAAACAAATGCTTTTTGAGATGAAAAATTAAATATTAAGCTGCTTATCAGGACCATGGTGTCACCTGAAGCAATCCATTTTTGTAGCCCCTCTTCTTACCACAGAAAGCTCCCCTGACCCTGTATAAGACAGATATCATTTTTATTTAACGAGCAATCTGCATTTTTTTTTTACCACCTAATTAAAGCATGTAATACCCCTTTCAGACCTACAGTAAAAACCCGGGTTTTTGCCCGTGAACTCGAGTTGACCCGGGTTTTTACTATGTGTGAACAGAAACAACTAGGTCGACAACCCTGCTCTGTACCAGGGTTTTTCCCGGGTATTACCCAGGTCATCTCTAGTGTGAATGCAACCAACCTGGGTTTTTAGACCCGGGTTACAAGAACAGCATACCTCCCAACATGTCCCTCTCCAGGAGGGACACAATGCTCTGCTCCTGGACTTTTCTCTTAATTTATGATTACCGCCACCTGTGTTGAACAGGTTAATGGATAAGAAAGATGTTTCAGCACAAGTGATGGCAATCATACATTAAGAGAAAAGTCCAGGAGCAGAGCATTCTGTCCCTCCTGGGTCATGTTGGGAGGTATGGAACAGTGTCTGATTAATGGCTATAACATAATCCAGCTAAGTTTAGACTTTAGACTATTACACAGCAGACTATGCAAATGCTGTATACTTATAGTTAGTTCACACACGAGAAGGGCAGATCTGAAACAGAGGAATGGTAATACTGGCTGGGTGTGGGAGGGGGAATGTGAGTGGGAGCACCTTAGTAAGAAAAAATAAAAATGAATGACCTAGTAACTAAGTTGCACAGCTTTAAAGAAAAATGTATTTAAATAGGAAATAAAACCACATATTAAATGGTTAAGAGCTTCGGCCAAAAAAGCTCTTTTTTTGAAAGTGAATAACTTCACTCCTCATCAGGTGCAGCACTTTAGCAGAAACGGAATCAGTATAATATCCCGGCTGTCAGGAACCTGGCTGTCAGTAGACCGACGCTGGGATCCAGACATTCGGGATACCGGCGGCGAGCTCAGTGTGTCCCCTCATGGGCTTGCTGCACTCACCGCACTTTGTGCCCGCTGGAGACCAGGTCTATTCCCTCTCGGGTGGTAGCATGGACCTCCACCCAAGTGGGGATTCCAGCTGGCGGTTGGGATTCCGACCACCGGTATTTCACACGGGGTGTCGGGATTCTGGCGTCGGTATCCTGACAGCCGGTATCCCGACAGCCGGTAAATTGACTGCCTCCCGCAGAAATATCCCTGGATCAACTATACTAGATTCTGACATGTAGGCCCTGAGTACTTTGTTTAATTTTTGTTTTTCAATCATGTATGTTACCTACATGGCCGGATTAACAATGGGACGGATGGAGCTGCAGCTCCAAGCCCCCCATTGAAAATAGGCCCACAGACCTCCCTGCAGTGCAGGCAGTAGCCAGTGCTGCCAGGAAAAAAAACATTTCCTGTCAGCACACACATCAGCTCACTCACCTCTGGCTGCCCATTCACCCCCACCCCAAACTGGTCAGCCTGTGTCCTGACCGCTTTGTGTTGCAAGGGGCGGGGCTTCGGAAGGGCAAGGGGGCGGGACTTCGGACGGGCAAGGGGGCTGAGCCACGTAAATAGTTACGAGACAGCAGCCTCCGAGTCCTGTCAAGACCCTGCCCCTCTTTCATGAGGCATGTTATTGTTGGAAAGCTGCAGCAGGAAAGGTATGCTGCAGCAAAAGCAATTATGTTTTGATGGGCGAGGGGGCGGGGCTTCGGATGGGCATGGAGGCGGAGCCTCGGAGATATCTCCGAGGCTCTGCCCCCGATCCCATCAGAAGCCGCGGCCCCTTGTCCATCAAAACGTAAATGTTTTTGCTGCAGCATACCTTTCCTGCTGCAGCTTCCCAACAAGAACATTGAAAGAGGGGAAGGGTCTTGACAGGAGGCTGCTGTCTTTTAGGAGAGCTGGGTCCCTGGATGTCAGAGCTGAGGGGGCATGCAAACCATGTGAGTAGCAGCCCACACCAGGCCCCGAGGTCTCCTATGTAAGTGGTGTCTATGTCAGTAAGTTTTGAAGGGGGAGGGGATGTGTGTGTGTCGCTAAGTAAGTAGCGTCTGTCAGTAAGTAGTGTCAGTGTCAGTAGGTTTTGCGTTTGTGTGTGTGGGTGTAGTTCGTTTTATCGACAGTGTCTAGGTCGACAATGTTTGGGTCGACCACTATAGGTCGACAGTCACTAGGTCGACATGGATGGAAGGTCGACAGGGTTTCTGGGTCGACATGTGCTAGGTCGACAGGTCTAAAGGTCGACATGAGGATTTTTTATTTTTTTTGGTGTCGTTTTCTTCGTAGAGTGACCGGGATCCCAAATTAGTGCACCGCGTCCCCTCGCATGGCTCGCTTCGCTCGCCATGCTTCGGGCATGGTGCCTTCGCTCCGCTACCGCTTCGCTTGGCACACTTTACCGTTCCAATCGTAGTCCACGTGGATCGTTAAGTATGAAAAAATCCCCCCCCCAAAAAAAACTGTGAAAAACTCATGTCGACCTTTAGACCTGTCGACCTAGCACATGTCGACTTAGAAACCCTGTCGACCTTCCATCCATGTCGACCTAGTGACTGTCGACCTATAGTGGTCGACCTAAACATTGTCGACCTAGACACTGTCGATCTTCAGACCGGATCCCGTGTGTGTGTCAGTAAGTAGTGTCAGTAAGTTTTGCATTGTGTGTGTCAGTAAGTTTTGCATTTTGTGTGTGTGTGTCTGTGTAAGTTTTGTGTTGTGTTGTGTATGTCAATATGTTTTGCGTTGTGTGTGTTAGTCAGTCCTGCAAGTGTGGCGGTACGCTCCGGTATGGCGTACCATTAAGAATGTGTCCGCCAGTACGCCATACCCCCACCACACTGTAGAACACCACCACCAAGCTCCTAGATCTTGCTAGGAGGCGCCGCCAGCACCTTCTTCCTTTCCAGGAAAAGGACTGCTGGGAGCATGAAGGTGATGTCATCACCATCCCGCACCTGGCAGACTGGCAGAGAAACAGTGACGATGGGGTGCGGACCACCGGTGTGTGGGTGGTATTCAGTATACCAGTTGTTGGGATCCCAGCGCACAGTATACCGGCGCCGGAATCCCGACAACTGGCATACCGACACCTTTTCTCCCTTTTGGGGGTCCACGAACCCCCTGGAGGGAGGATAGCGTGGCGCTTACGCGCGCCACTGAGCCCGCAAGGGGCTCATTTGCGCTCACTTTGCTGTTTGGAAGCCGGCAGTCTGGATCCCGGCGCCGGTATGCTGGCCGCCGGGGACCCGGCAACTCATACTACACCCCGGTGAGTATGACCCCTCCCCACAAGTACAATGAGGCGGCACTACCAAGTTTTGCTGGTGCAGTAAGATTTATTGATCCAGAATCTTACTAAATAAATCTTACTGCACCAGCAAGACTCGGGAGTGCTGCCTCATTGTACTCTGTCCACAGCTTGAAAAACCGAAGGAGGGCACTGGAGCAAATATTCACATCATAACAGGATGAGTGCTGGGTACACATCTTATATATAATATTTTTTATTCTATAACAAGTGGCACATCCTGCTGTCCTTGTCTCTGTAGTCCGCAGGGACAGGGGGTGTCTGTGCCATGGATTCACATAATATATAACCACTTCACCTAGTGTCACATGGTTACATCCCTTAATGACATGTGACCACTCCCACGGCACGCAGGCACAGTACCACTGAGAAAAAAATGCTGTGTGCACCACAGGTGTCAGTAAGAAGTGTCTGTCAGCAAGTAGTGTTTGTGTCAGTACATTTTGCATGGTGTCTGTGTCAGTAAGTTTTGTGTGTGTCAGTAAGTAGTGTTTGTCAGTAGGTTTTGTACTGTGTGTGTGTGTGTGTGTGTGTGTGTGTGTGTGTGTGTGTGTGTGTGTGTGTGTGTGTGTGTGTCTGTGTCAGTAATACCCCTTTCACACCGCAAAAATAACCTGGTATAGACTGGGTATATTGCTGGGTCGACACGTTCCGATGTGTGTTGTGAAAGGGGTCATGGGCGAATTCTGGATTATTCAACCCGGGAATAAAGGGTTATTCTCAGGTTAAATACCAGGTCCGGTGCAGTGTGAACGGGTCACCCAGGTCGATGCAACCCGGGACCCGTTCACTGCATAGGGATGATCTTATCTCCCAGCACCGCCTCTGCACCTGATGCCGACTCCATCTCCGCCCACAGATGGCAACCCGAACCGGCAAATTGCCGGGTCGGGTTGGCGGTGTGTAGGGTCAAATGCCGGGTCCCACCCAGGAATGGACCCATTTCCAATTCCCAGGTGGGACCCGGCATTGTGATGGGAGAGCGGTATAAGTATTGTGTTGTGTGTGTCAGTAAGTAATGTCTGTGTCAGTAAGTTTATCTGTGTTGTGCGTGTGTGTCAGTCAGTAATATCTATCAGTAAGTGTCTGTGTCGGTAAGTTTTGTGTTGTGTGTGTGTTAGTAAATAGTGTCTGTCAGTAAGTGGTGATTGTGTCAGTAAACTTTGTGTTGTGTGTGTGTGTGTGTGTGTGTGTGTGTGTGTGTGTGTGTGTGTCAGTAAGTAGTGTCTGTCAGTAAGTGGTGACTGTCACTCACATGGCATAGGCCAAACCCCCTATTTAGACCACACCCACACCACACTGATCACACTCCCACATCACTAGTCACACCACCGCAGCGCTTGTCACACCTCCTGCCGAGGCACAGAATAGGCCCTTCCTAAATTTCAGCTCCAGGCCCATATGGACCTTAATCTGGCACTGGTTACCTATTAGCAAGAGGTAAACTATTGTGTGATTCCTTCATACTGTGTGCTTGTACAGCGTAAGTTCATACAAGGAGCCCAGGAGGCGAGATAGTTATTGGTGCCCCCTTCACTCACATTCACTACCAACACCCCATGTCAGCAACACCCAAACACACACTCTCTCCTGGTGTGTCATAATAGGGGGGTGGGTTACTAATTATCTGGGCCCGAGCTTGTTACAGGGACCCGGTCATTTGTTAAGGCCTGTGGGAGAAGCTGTGGGAGGGGCCCTGCCTCCTACAGATCACATTCACCCTCCCCCATCCACATTCCCCTCTACCACCCTAGCAGCCCCCAGACAGGGAGAAGGAGGACCTGCCCTCTGGGCTCCCTGCTTATTCCTGCACTGTGGCGCACATAGCAGAATCTGGATCAATAGAAGAGGTAAGTGTACCCACTACAGGGCTGGCGTCCGCAGCGGACAGCCTTCCATTGTCTCCTGTATTTAGGCCCCTGTTAAACAGTAGCAGGAGTTTATTGATTGTGGGTAGAGCCACAGAACTGAGCAAGGTACTTGACAATTCTATCTAAGATTTCTACCTTTTTTTTTAAACAATTCATTCACATACTTGTGTTGTTCCAATGGCCTTATATAACACAGCAAGCAATATAGCTTCTACTCCTTGTTATGGTTAATCCTATATAATAAAAGGCTAATGCTGCTCCTCGCCTCTATGGGGGGAATTCAAGTGTTTTGTACATTGCCGGCCACTAGATGGCACCCGATGGAGTAATTCAAGTGTTGCTCAGTTCGTGCACACACAGCCGCTGGCGCTGACATTACCGTTATGTTGTGCCTTCATTTTGACGGGCTGGTAACTAGCATGCTAACAAATGTACATATGTTTGGTTTGGAATGAATCATTGCAAAATTTGCATTCAGTAGATTACCAGAAAATACAATCTCGAGGGTCCTCAATGTATAATTTAAATTACTTAATGTAAAGGAATTATATTATGTCACAAACCCAGTGCTGTTTTTCCTCGACCAGATTGCTCATGGCTCCAGTTCAGAATGGCTTGTAACTTTTTAATCAGTACTAAGTGCTGCATGCTGTTTAGCTGAAAGATTAAATTGACTCTGAAAATAGGTTTTACAGCGCTTTCCTAATCTGTGGTAGATACATTCATGATACAAATGAAACACTCAGACATGCTTTAAATAGGTTATATTATATTCAGAATGTCACTTGTTTCTGAGTCACATTTGCTAGCTTGTGGAAAGAGCAAATGTAATTTTTGTTGTACTCTACCAATAGCACTGTAGATATTTTTTTTGTGATCTGCAAGCAATGATTCCCAATGTCAGATTGTGTGCTACTGACTACAGACTGGCTGTAACTGACTGTGCAGCACATTCTAATTCTTGTGGTTTTTTTTTAACTATTGCAGTTACTAACTGCTGCTCCATGTGGCTTGGATGTGAGACAGAATTCCAGGGAATGCAGAATATGCTTTGTTTTACGCACTTTACATGGTCATTTTAATGACTGCTACATTTATTCTTTCAATATGCATAATGAGGCGGATGCAGAGTACTGCAGTGGCACACGCAGGGGGGTTTACGAGTACCCAGAAATCCCTGATGGACTAAATTTCTTTTTTAGAGACAGCTGTGTCTCCATCACAAGGAAAAAGCAGGGGATCGCGTTAGCAGCTGCCGCTGCTCTGTGTCCGGCGAAGAGTTGGAGCATCTACGCATGCACCGGCTTTGTAGTACAATATATTAAAATCACATTAAGCCCGCATTCAGTATTATTTAAAAGCTACTTATACTACTAATAAATGATGTCTATTATAAAACAAATGAAGCTGAATGAAGCTCACTGAGAGCAGTAATTATGTAGCATCTCATAACTGACAACTGAAATTGGATGGAAAAGTTGCAATGTAAACAGAAGCTGCCAGGAATGCAGAGAGGACCTCTCTTCTGCTGTATATCCCACCTCCGGCTAGCTGCAGCAGCTGCAATAGATCAAATGAGTGTGCTGATAAAAGTGTCAGGACCTGAGTATAGACCGGTATAAATTTATGTACATAGGCATAATTAATGTTTTTTACACAAATCTCTTAAGTAGTTGTTGTCTAATACTTGTTTACTATTTAAGAAAACAAAAGACATGAGCAGAATGTAATAGGGTGTGAGAATCAGGAAGTGAGAGTTCTCCTGTTTTTTTTTAAAGTGGCAATCAGGTTGATTTTGCCATATAAAAGATTGCCACTTTAAAAAATGGGAGCACTCACAACATCTTACATTCCCATCATGTTGTTGTGTGTAATGAATAACAAGTCTATGCATACAGTATGTCAAATGTTGAAAGAATGCACTAATTTATCAAATGTATTACTTAACTGAATGTAAGGCGCCACTAGATAAACACCATGGGAAGTCACCACTAGATACACTCCATGGGAAGGTGCCAGAAGATACACTCCATGGGAAGGTGCCAGAAGATACACTCCATGGGAAGGTGCCAGAAGATACACACCATGGGAAGGTGCCAGAAGATACACACCATGGGAAGGTGCCAGAAGATACACACCATGGGAAGGTGCCAGAAGATACACACCATGGGAAGGCGCCACTAGATACACACCATGGGAAGGCGCCACTAGATACACACCATGGGAAGGCACCACTAGATACACACCATGGGAAGGGGCCACTTGATACACCCCATGGGAAGGCGCCACTATATAAACCCCATAGGAAGGCAACAATAGATACACCCCATGGGTGGAGCTAGACACCCCCTTTGGCCAAAGCAGGACACACACCCTCTGTAGCAGACATCGCTATTGCTAGCACACAGTCACCTCCCAGAAACAAGTTTTTACAAGTAGGCAAGTATACTGCTGCTGCATATTCTGAATATGTGTCTGAATATGAGGGCCCTATAGTCTGACATGCTGCAATTCAACTAGATGTGTTGGACACGAATCATAGGCAGGGTCCAGGGCTGGCAACAGAAATCATTAGTCCCGGTACACCCACTTTTTAACGGGCACCCCACCCCCAGGTCCCTGGCAGGTACAGGCCAGTTGCTTGAGAGCAGGGCCGTCTTTTTGTATGGCTCAATGGGCACTTGCCCAAGGGCCTCAGGAGTATAAGGGCTCTCAGCTGATAGCCGTGGCCCCCCTCTTTCCAGTACCAGATTTTTTAAAATCGGCCCTGGGGAACCGGAGATATTCGATGTCAAAGCAGTGGTCCCCATCCAAGCGTGTTAATTGCTCTTTCCAGCCAGATATCTCGGGTTCTGTATAACTTAGAGATTTTATGAGTGTATACTCCAAAAGCTAGGACTCTTCCCTTTCAGTGGCAGCTTGTCTCTACTATGTCCAGAACTAGAGAGATCAGCCTTCAAGCAGCTGGTCCCTGCTCCAGCTCCACACACCTGGTATGCAGTTTTATATTTTCATCTGTGGATTGCTCTTGCTCCAGAACTCTGATCAGGGCCATAACTAGGGGGGGATAAGGGGGCATGCGCCCCGGGTGCAGGTTTGAGGGGGCGCTAAAGAGTTACAGAGGAGCAGGGTTTTTTTTTTACCGGCAGTACTGTGCTGCTCCGGTGAGACAGCAGACAGCTCCCGGGGCAGTGTCTCTGACCCACCTGTCTACCCAGAGCTGGCTCCGACGCTGTGCGGGTGAGCTCCAGTACCTGGGATCTCTCCTATGCTGGCTACTGTCAATGCTTATGCTTGTTAACAGGTGCAAAGGTTCACTTTGCTAGCTATCCACTTGACAGTGGAAACTTAGAGCCTGGATAACCTCCAAATTTCACTGAGTACTAAAACAGCAGTTTTGTGGTGAGTTTAAAGAAAGACTTTATTATCGGCGCTGTGCTCCCAGTTAGCAGTATCAACCTCCGCTTTGCCTCCCTGATGGGGGGGATTTGGTGTAGCTTATAGAGGGATGTAGTGTAGTAATGTATTGCAGTATATAGAGGCATGTAGTGCACTGATGTGGTGTAGCATATAAGGGGATGTAGTGTAGTGATGTAGTGTAGCATATAGGGAATGTAGTGCAGTGTATAGGGGCATGTAGTATAGTGATATAGTTCAGCGTGTAGGGATATAGCATAGTAGTGCAGTGGATAGGAGAATGTAGTGATGTGATGAAGTGTTATGATATAGTGCAGTGATATAGTGCAATGTATGTGGACACACAGAGGAGCATGTATTTGAACAGGTAGCTGGAGGTGCATGTGACACATTGGGCATTTGAGGCACATAGGGGAATATTGTCCAATAGTGTACCCTTTTTTTGAAAATGTTTGATAATCCTTTTACTGTAGTCTGACAGGGTTTTGTTTTTGTTTTTTTGTTTTTTGGTGGGGGAGGGTGTCGGCGGGCACCAAATTACTGCCTTGCCCCGGGTGACGAAAATCCTAGTTTCGGCCCTGCTCTGATCCCCAGGTCCCCAGTATCTCCTGACAAGTGGGACTCTAGTTTTTTTTATTCCATTCAAAGCTAAGAAATCTATTTCCAGGAACTTTTGATATCTGCAGTCAAGCAAGCTGCCCTTCCACCAGAAAATTATAAATATTAAGCCCACTCTACTATCCACACTACCCTACATATTAATGGGGTCTACCACCCTAAAACTCATGCACCAGGGCCCCTTTATCCAACACAATGCCCACTTCTACAGTTTAGTGTTCTCCCTACTGCCTCATCTGTGCAGTAAAGGAGTAATAAGCAGAAATTACTGCTCCAGGTCCTGAATGCTGAGCGGAAGATAGAACACTCCCTACTGCCAGCGGGACATCAAAGCTGCTGCTGATAGTACCCCCACCCCTACAGCTGGAGGATGGGTAGGGGCCCTAGTGCATTGCTGTGCCCAGGGGCCTACACTGCTGTTAAGACGGCCCTGCTTGATAGTGTCCCTTACCTGTGGTTTCTCTGCAATGGGGATCCTCTGGAGAAACTGTTCCTCCCTGAGCAGATGGTGACTTCAGTCAGTATTCACTATTCACGTAGGAGAAATAATGGTCCAGAAGACGTCTGTTTGTGAAGGAATATAACAAAATGTTATTGTCATATAGCAAAGGATCAACCAGATAATACAGTACATAGTAACAGAAGTTTTCGTGCAGGGTAAAAAATTTTTTTTATGTATTATTAAACTGTATATGTTAATTTGGTATTATTTGTATCAGAAATGTTACTTTATAATGAAAATGACTGCCCCCAAGCTTTTTCCTTCTAATCCTTTAAGGTTATGGATAATTTCCAGCCACTTCCCCAAGTTCTTTTTATCCTTCCTTATTCCTCCATGTCTTTTCAGCTCCCTACTGTATTTCTAGACCTGGCCCCCTTCTGTCTCTCCAGCCATAGATTCCTTCTGTCTCTCCAGTTCCTCAAGTGTCCCTCCAGCCGCCACAGTCTCTCCAGCTCCAGCAGTGTCTCTCCATACCCAGCTCCAGCAGTGTCTCTCCATACCCAGCTCCAGCAGTGTCTCTCCATCCCCAACCTCCACAGTGTCTCTCCATCCCCAACTCCCACAATGTCTCTTCAGTCCCAATGCCAGTGTCTATTCAGCACCAGCGTATCTCCAGAACTAGCTCCAATGTCTCCCCAGTACCAGGGTCTCCCCAGCCCCAGAGCCACCCTAGTCCCCACACTTACCTTATTCTGTCATCACTTCTTACTGCCCACCGTGGCTCCTCTGCTGTCTTTCACCAGTGCGGCACTATGTAAACCTTAAAAAATTATTTGCGCTGGCCACTGCCAGAGCAATACAGCTACAGCGGTAAGAGTGAGGGTTATCTGTGGGCCCCTCCCGATCCCCATAGGACATGGGGGCCCAATACAGCTGTGTGTGTGTGTATATGTATGTATATATATATATATATATATATATTATTCACACTAACGGCCTAATTATGACCTGTTCGCAGCAGCAAATTTGTTAGCTAATGGGCAAAACCATGTGCACTGCAGGAGGGGGGGGGATGTAACATGTGCAGAGAGAGTTAGGCTTGGGTGGGGTGTGTTCAAAGAAATCTAAATTGCCGTGTAAAAATAAAGCAGCCAGTATTTACCCTGCACAGAAACAACATAACCCACCCAAATCTAACTCTCTCTGCAAATGTTATTCTGCCCCATCTGCAGTCACATGGTTTTGCCCATTAGCTAACAAATTTGCTGCTGCGATCAGGTCTGAATTAGGCCCTGTGATCAACCGGTGTGTCCATCGGACACACATAGCTGACCACACCTACTTGGATCACTGCCAGTGGGCAGAGAAAGCTGTGCAGGAGGCAGGGAACCTGTGATTATGCTATCTCAAGTCAACGTTATTATCACAGGGCTCCTGCTGTTTTTATTTTTTGTGCAATCGGCTAGATCGCGTTTCCCATTATAAGTATGGGAAATGCTATTTGATTACACGAAAACTGATCCAAAAGCCCTTTAATACTTTTCAGTGAAACTAAAATAATGTTAAAAGGGTGTGAAAACACCCTTTTTCACATTATATTAGTAAAAATAATATAAATATATATACCCTTTGAAAGGTAAATGTAATTGATCTGAATGTTTGCATGGAGTAACCCATCCTTCCAGGCTTTAGTATAATTATAATAATGAAGAATATGCAACATTGTCGTTGAAATATTTTTGATGATTGCTAATGTAAAGCTCGGTACACATTAAGCCATCCTTTAACCATTTATTTTTTTCAAGCTAAATTGGATAAATCGTCTACATCGTCCAGTGTGTAAACACTAGTGCACGCTCCTGTGCGTCGTTCGTCGCATCTTCACATCTGCCGTACATGCTGGTCAATCTGATGATATCATTAACCATGTTGAGCAAATCATGCAGTGAGTACACACTACCTACATATATACACGATATATTAAGGACCAAACTACCGAACAATGCAGTATATATTGGTCAGTTCAGTCGTTTGTAAGATTGCACAGTGCGTGTGCAGTATTTTGTTTGTCCGGTAGCTCAAGGGAAATTGGGACAACCATTGCATTGTTTACACATCATCTAACGTGTACCCAGCTTAAAACTTGCAGAGCAGATATAAAATAGTTCTTGAAAACAATTGCATGCAATAAGTGTCAAGTAGCATTTTTTTCAAAGTGTACTGGAGATAATATACAAGCTGCCACATTTACTTGTCTACTGACTATATGGCATTAGCTACTGTATGCTGGACTTTCTCTGTGCTTGTACTACAGATGTAGCCTCCCTCTCATTGCAATTCTCTGCCTAAACTTAGGATAAGTCGCACTAGGCGATAACTTAGTTGTTGAGTTTATGCACAGACAGGCACGTTGAGGTACGACAACATACACAGCATCCAATACACATCTTCACCACTGGGTGGCTAATGCTCCATTAATCCATCACTGTAGAGTGAATAGCGGCTGATTGATCTGCAAGCTCTGGCAAATGGTCAGTGACGACTGTAATGTTACTGTATACTGTATACTGTACACACAGACCCAATGGTCAGATGGTGAGAGTCAATAAAAAATAAATAAACCAATAAATTAATCAATAAAAATAGTTTATACAGATGCAGACAAATGTGTTAAAGCAATGGTCCATTGATGTGCTACTGTATGTGAGCGTCCAAGTTTCGTAGACAAATCAATAAATGAAAATAGTGTATATAGACGCAACGACGTGTCAAAGCAATACTGTAGTTCATTGATGTTAGGGATACTATATACAGTATGAGTGTTCAAGTCCAGTAGCCAATACAGCATACAAATGAGCTTGTGTATCTGATCATGAGGCATCGGGCCAAGCAGTGAAGTGTGCCACTCCCCATGCTCAGGGGTCCCGGGCAGGGCTGAAACTAGGATTATTGGCACCCGGGGCAAGGCAGTAATTTGGCGCCCCCCCCCCCCCCCCCCATACACACACACTTTGGAACCATGTCAAAAACACAGTAATAAACAGTTGGCAAAGTGACAACCAGCATCGTCAGGGTGCATCCGGCACACATTCCCTAGGAAAATGCATAGGACCACAAGAAAACTAACATGCACCGCAGATACAGTATTGTGGGGTACTCTGACTGCCCAACTGCTTTAGGACTACAAAGCCCAGTATGCCAGTCAGGACCTAGGACCAATTAATGCAGAGGATTACCAACTTTGAGGGGTGGGACACACACACAATGTGGGTTATCCTGGCTGCAGAGAGGAGTCCCTAGGACTAGCTGGTGTAATATACCTGATATAAGCCATGCAATCACACACTGGGGGAGGACTCCAACTGGCCAACTGTTGTAGGGTTACAAAGCACTGCACGGAACTTGGGACTAGGACCACACTTTGGGAGCAGCAGCTGTCCTGGCATATAGAGACCTCACCTCAGTGACCAGACTAATTACCGGCTGCTGCTGCTTCTGCTCACCCTGTTCTCCTCTGCTGGAGCTGCTGTGCAAGATGGGGGAGGCCCTGAGGAACAGGGCCAGGGCAGGCATAATTGACACAGGCACAGGAGTGTGTGATCAGCCACCCTTGCCCTATTCATAACTGTTCTGATTGCCGTGGTGGTTGGTTTCCAGGAGTCCCACATTGGTGGTACTGGGAGTGGGACCTGCAGTGGGGGTTCTGGACCCTGCTGTAGGTAGCCCCTTAGGGCCCTGTCCTCCTCTGGTGGAGCTGTGTGTGGGAAGGGGGAGGAGCTGGGGAACAGGCCTGGGGGCAGACATCACTTACACAGGCACAGGAGTGTGTGAGAAGCCATGGACCATCGCTTGGGAAATGAAAGTGGGCAGCTGGAGCGTCCATGGTCACCACCCCTGCCCCATTCATTAGCATTGTAGTTGCTGGGGAGGGGGGAGTTTCATAGGTGGTGCTGGGGAGCATGTACCGGCAGCGAGGGTTCTTGGATGTGGCGGAAGGTGCTGACCCTTAGGGCTGAGAAAAGGAGAGGAGGCAGAGTACCCATCTCTGCGCCCTCTCAGATTCTGCACCTGGTCGCATGCCCTATTAGCCCCCCCGCCAGTGAGGCCATGGTCCCGGGTTTGATTCCCAAAGTGCGAAGTCCTGTGTGTTTGTTTTTCCTGACACTTTATTTAAAAAAAATTAACATACCTTCACATTTAATAGAATTGTGCACACAGACTTTACATGAATCAGGGCAATGCGGTAGGAGCGTCTTATTACGCTATCTTAAATACACAGCGGCAATGGGGATAATCGAGCTGTGGGCACCGTACGGTTCTGCATATTGCACAGGCCAGACTCAATCACAGAGCGGGATCACAAATGGCTGCCACTCATGACCCAGCGCCACGTGGAAGCCCACAGTGCGCGACGCCATGTTTTGCATGAATCTGGGCAATGCTGTAGGAGCGTCTCATTACGCTATTTCATATACACTGTGGCCATGAGGTCTTATAGACTAATCAATAAATAAAAATAGTGTATACAGACACAACCGAACATGTTAAAGCTATGGTCCATTGATGTTATGGATATGTGAGCATCCAAGTCCTGTAGCAAATGCCTGTTTTGTTTTTTCCTGACACTATATAAATTTTTATTTTTTATTTTAACATACCTTCACGTTCAATAGAACTATGCACACAGGTTTTACATGAATCAGGGCAATGCTGTAGGAGCATCTCATTACACTATCTAAAATACACTGCAGCAATGAGGTCCCGTAGACAAACCAATAAATAAAAATAGTGAATACAGATGCAAACGACATTGTATATAGGGGCACACTGCATGCTGTGCTATACTCTGCAGTTAGGCTGTGCTTTGTCCAGACTCCAGACTTCACTAAGTGGCTGTGCAGCATAATGACATTGTATATAGTGGCACACTGCATGCTGTGCTATACTCTGCTGAGTTAGGCTGCCCTGTGTCCAGACTCCAGACTTCACTAAGTGGCTGTGCAGCATAATGACATTGTATATAGGGGCACACTGCATGCTGTGCTATACTCTGCTGTTAGGCTGCGCTGTGTCCAGACTCCAGACTTCACTAAGTGGCTGTGCAGCATAGTGAAATGTATATAGGGGCACACTGCACGCTGTGCTATACTCTGCTGTTTAGGCTGCGCTGTATCCAGACTCCAGAGCAGAGGCGTATCTAGCACGGGGCGAGCAGGGCACGTGCCCTGGGCGCTGTGGAAGCCCCAACAGAGGGGGCGCCACCGGGCACGGCCCGCTCACCCCATGCAACAGGGATTCCGCCGACGCTACCTGCGGTGCTCTCCCTGTCTTCCCGGCTGCTGTGCCTGTCACACTGGACAGGCAGCGGCAGCCAGGAGCCTCCGCTCATCTCCCCCCGGCCCTCCCCCTCTCTCCGTCTCCCTACACATTGTACTGTGCGCGATCGCGCGTGCGCGCGACCGCGACGGTACGCGCGCGCGCGCCTGCGTGGCTTCAGTGAGCGGGTTTAACAGCCAGGTGAGCGGAGTGGACTTTAGTTTTTTTTCTGTCGGAGAGGGGGTTGCGGGACAGTGTGTGTGTGTGTGTGTGAGTGTGTGTTAATTGTGTGAGTGTGTTAATTGTGTGTGTGTGGGACAGTGTGAGTGTGTTAATTGTGTGAGTGTGTTAATTGTGCGTGTGTGGGACAGTGTGAGCGTGTTAATTGTGTGAGTGTGTTAATTGTGCGTGTGTGTTAATTGTGTGTGTGGGACAGTGTGCGTGTGTTAATTGTATGTGTGGTGTGACAGTGTGCGTTAATTGTGTGTGGTGTGACAGTGTGCGTGTGGGACAGTGTGCCGTGTGTGTGGGACAGTGCGTGTGTGTGTGTGTGTGAGACAGTGGTGCGTGTTAATTGTGTGTGTGCGTGTGTGGGACAGTGTGCGTGTGTTAATTGTCCCGGCGGTGATTGGTGTCTGCAGTGTGCGCCCCCGTCCTCCTCCGCTGCTGCTGACAGGAGCGGTGTTGTGCGGCTCTCCCCCTGCTCCGCCGGCTCCGTCCTCCCGTCGTGGCCCTGCAGTGTGTGCCGGTCTCCCCAGCAGCAGCAGCAGGTTAGTCTCTCTCTCTCTCTCTCTCTCTCTCTCTCTCTCTCTCTCTCTCTCTCTCTCTCTCTCTCTCTCTCCTCTCTCTCTCTCTCCTCTCTCATCTCTCTCTCTCTCTCTCTCTCTCTCTCTCTCTCTCTCTCTCTCTCTCTCTCTCTCTCTCCTCCTCCTCCTGTGGATTGAAGTTTGTAAGTATCATTTTCATTTTACAGGTGCCCCTATTGGATTCTACTGGACAAGTGGACGTGACCGGCGTGGATGTAGGTAAGTAATCTGTCTCTCATTTTTACAGGTACCCCTATTGGATTCTACTGGACAAGTGGACGTGACCGGCGTGGGATGTAGGTAGTAATCTGTCTCTCATTTTTACAGATTCCCCTATTGGATTCTACTGGACAAGTGGATGTGACCGGCGTGGGATGTAGGTAAGTAATCTGTCTCTCATTTTTACAGGTGCCCTATTGGATTCTACTGACAAGTGGACGTGACCGGCGTGGGATGTAGGTAAGTAATCTCTCTCTCATTTTTACAGGTACCCCTATTGGATTCTACTGGACAAGTGGACGTGACCGGCGTGGGATGTAGGTAAGTAATGTGTCTCTCATTTTTACAGCTACCCCTATTGGATTCTACTGGACAAGTGGACGTGACCGGCGTGGGATATAGGTAAGTATGTGTGAGTGTGTCAGTGTGTTTTAATAATTTTTACTGTCACGGTGTGTGAGTTGTGTTTTTTATTTGGGTATTTTTTTCTGTTGTAGAACGTACAGGTACCGGCGGCCCGTTATTTCCCTGCATGTTGGTACTTGAGGTTCTCCAAGTACCAGCAAGCGGGGGAGGCTTTCTGGGCCTTGTAGTTCCACAACAAAAAACAATATTCTTTTTTACTTACATGGCTATCAGCCTCCCATCCACAGCCACGGATGGGGGGGACAGCCTCGGGCTTCACCCCTGGCCCTTGGGTGCCTGGAGGGGGGGTGACCCCTTGATTTAAGGGGTCCCCACTCCTCCAGGGAACCCCGGCCAGTGGTGACTAGTTGGGGGGGTAATGCCATGGCCGCAGGGACCTACATAAATGTGTCCCCCGGCTGTGGCATTATGTCCCTGGCTAGTGGAGCCCGGTGCTGGTTTTAAAAATACGGGGGGACCCCTACATCTTTTGTCCCCCGTATTTTTGGGACCAGGACCGGACTAAGAGCCCGATGCTGGTTGTCTAAATACGGGGAACCCCTGTCCAATTTTTTCCCAGTATTTAAACAACCAGGACCGGCTCAAAGAGCCCGAGGCTGGTTATACTTAGGAGGGGGGACCTCACGCAGTTTTTTTTGGACATTTTTAACCCATTCAGACCCTTCTCCATTAAGTTAATGGAAGCCCTGGACAACAAAATTGCATGCATGTCCTCCTCCCACTCCCTTCCCAGTCCCAAACACTAATTATTATTTTTTTCTATAAAATTGTACAATATATCACAAGTATGATGAGCAGGCATGCAGCGGGCATTGGCGGCTTTGGACTGAGTTGCAAATTAGTGGCGGAGGGCTGGGTCAGTTGATGGTGGGCCAGTTTGTAAGCCATTGGTGGTGGCAGTGGGCATCGGCTCAGAGGCAGTGGCGGGCATTGGCTCGGTGGCGGTAGGGCTCATTGGCAGGATTCGGCAGACATTATGCTGTAGTGCCTCACCGCACGCCACTGACCTCACCGCACGCCACTGGTGTGTGGGACAGTGTGCGTGTGTGTTAATTGTGTGTGTGGGACAGTGTGCGTGTGTGTTAATTGTGTGTGTGGGACAGTGTGAGTGTGTGTGTGTGTGGAACAGTGTCAGTGTGTGTAAATTTTTGCAGTCCAGTGTGTGTGTGTGGGGGAGAGGAAAGTATGAGAATGTGTGTGTGTGTGTGTGTGTAGTCTGAGTGGGTGTGTGTAGGATTTGGGGGTGGCCAGTCTGTGTGTGTGTGTGTGTGTGTAATCAGTGTGTGTGTGATGTACTAATGGCCATTTACCGAAGAGAGATATGTATTAAACCACGGGCACTGAGATGCCCTTCTCACTCACCATCCAGCTGGGTGGGCGAGCCGGGCGGGTGGAAAGCCAGCAGCAGGGGCAGTATGCCGGATATCAGCAGCCGAGGGTGGGGGCTGTAATGCACGTGCGGAGCCCAAAGCCGGAGATCAGCAGCACGTTGACCGGCAATAAGCAGCTTCTGCTTCCGCGTTCAACATGCTGCTGATGTCCGGCTTTGGGCTACGCAGGGTTCGGGGGATGGGTGTCCTCTGCCGGTGTACTGCAGCTCCGGGGGTGCGGGCTCCGGAGGCTTTCAGCACTGTTGAATATCCAGCTACCTCAAGTATGTACAGCCCGCACCCTCTGCTGCTGATATCCGGCATGCTGCTGCTGGTTGTCCCCCCGCCCGGCTCGGCCACACAGCTGTATGGTGAGAAGGGCATCTCAGTTCCTGAGGTTTAACACATATGCCTCAGAAAATGGCCTCTGCGGTAATCGATACTAATGCTTACCGTGACAGTAACAGCGGGGAGGAAGGTGCACATCGGAATCCTGCAGCATGAAACAAGAACCCCTTCAGAGCGCAGCAGACCACACTGAAAAGGGTGCATACCCGGTGCGGTGCTCTGCATCCCGGGTCGTGCCGAAGATGTGGAGTGTCGGAGGTGGCAGAAGCGCCGCAGCTTGGGGTGAGAAACCGCTGCAGCCCTTCCGCTGCTAAACTCTGCAATTAGTCTATTAAGGGGGTGGGCTCCCTCATCATAGTGCCCCACAGGCCATGTTAATTCTGGGGGTAGGATCCCCTAACTCTATAATGGGAATTTTGGCTCATATCATGTGCTGTAACGTGAATTTTGGCTCATACCGTGTGCTATAATGTGAATTTCGGCTCATACTATGTGGGGTAATGTGAATTTTGGCTCATTCCGTGTGCTGTAATGTGAATTACGGCTCATACCATGTGCTGTAATGTGAATTTCGGCTCATACCATGTGGGGTAATGTGAATTTTGGCTCATACCATGTGGAGTAATGTGAATTTTGGCTCATACCATGTGGGGTAATGTGAATTTCGGCTCATACTGTGTGCCATAATGTGAATTTCAGCTCATGCCGTGTGGGGCAATGTGAATTTCGGCTCGTACTGTGTGCTATAATGTGAATTTCGGCTCATACCGTGTGCTATAATGTGAAAGGGGCACCAGTACTAGATAGTACAAGGGGTCCTAATACACTGAAGGACACGCCCCTTTTGAGTGACCGCGCCCCTTTTCCGGAGCGCGCGCGCCTTCGGCGCGCGCATAATTGCTATATAAACTCTTTCATTCCACCTTCAAAATTCTACTTCGACCACTGCACCTACATACACATACATACACACCCTGACATCTTTATATGCAGTGACACCGGTGGCGTCTGCACATACTTTCCTTTTTGTATTTTTTTTTATTATTATTAGCATTTTATTAATTTATTCTTTTTATTAGAATTTTTTTTTTTTTTTTGGGGGGGGGGGGGGGCGCCATTATTGATCTTGCCCTGGGCTCCAAAAACCCTAGTTACGCCTCTGCTCCAGAGACTCCTGACTTCACTAAGTGGGGTGTGGATTGTTAGATCTACATTAACAAGTTCTACAGTCAATAGGTATACCACTAATGTTTGATATGCATTATGTTGACAGGGTCAAAAGGTTGACATGGAATAAACAGTAGATAAAGTCGACAGGATAAAAATGTCAACATAGAAATGGTCGACACAAAAAAGGTAGACACAATTTTTATTGTTTTTTTGGGTGTTTTGTCATTTTTTCTGCCACAAATAAGCCCCATTAGTGTACAGCGTCCCCTCGCATGGCTCACAAGTTTTGGCAAGGTCCCTCACTCCGCTACCACTGCGCACGGCACAGGTTACTATTCCCAATCGTGGTCCATGTGGATGGTAGAGTATGAAAAGGCTGAAGAAAGAAGAAATAATAAAAAAATTGTGTTGACCATATGTGTGTCGACCATAGTCATGTCAACATTTTTGAACTGTCTATCTTTTATATGTCGACCTTTTGACCCTGTCTACCTATTGACCGTAGACCTTTTTTAGTGTAGCTCTATAGACCCGATACCCCAAGATTTGAGATAATAGAGAGGTGAGTAGCAGTGGGTATTCACACTTGTATCTCGAGGCCCTGTATGGCATTATGTGAACTGTGGGAACTGCAGTGTTTGTTAATGTGACATGAGGACACTTTGTGATAAAGTGAACTGGGGCATTTGTGTTGCATAATGTGAACTTGGGGCTCTGTGTGGCATAATGTGAACTGGGTACTACATTGTGTTAAACACATGTGGTGCTGGGAGTAACACATTATACTTTCTAATAACATTGGCAGAATATAATTTTGACAATTTTATTGGTAGAGGCCCCATTAGTTAATTGCCCTGGACCACAAATCTTAATCTGCCTGGTCAACTACATAAGATACAGTATTGCATGTTAGGAATAAATAAAGACTATTAATCACATACTGTACAGTATCTGATAAGAATACATATTTCTTAATTAATACCCTAGAAGTTTATAGCTTTAATACATAATTTAGCAATAATAATTTTAAATACCAATACTGTACATTCTGCATATGACAGACACGCCTGCAAAGTATTGAAATCTGAGTAACAACCCTTCCACGTGTTGATGTTTTTATGCACATGTGAAGGTTTGGTTACAGCCTATTATAGTACTGTCCCTTCTCATGTAGCATGCACCAACAACCATTACCTGTTTGGCAAAGGAACATAGGTGTTGGAACGGGAAGAGGTGGGCAAGGGGGCAGCCCCCCAAATATTTGAGAAGCACCAATCAATGTACTAGGTTGCAGGCAGCGTCGTTTCTAGAGAGGAGGGGACATGTGTGCAGACTCCGTGTGTGGGCCCCCTCCTCTCCTGTACCCGTCACCGCCACTGCTAGTGCTCTCAGCACTGAGACTCTGGCACAGTGCCAGAGTCTACATCGCATGCGCAGGACTACGAAAAATGGACACCACGCCATTTTTCCGGAGTCCTGCGCATGCACTGTAGACTCTGGCACTGTGCCAGAGTCTCTAGCGCTCAGTGCGATAGCAGCGGCGGTGACGGCTATGGGAGAGGAGGGGGCCCACACACAGTCACCGATGGATGCTGGAAAGGTAAGTATAGAAGAAATGGGTGCAGTGCGGGCCCCCTCTGGACTCAGGGGCCCGTGTGCACTGCACACACTGCACCTATTATAGATACGCCAGTGGTTGCAGGGCACAGTGCATCCGCCATCTAGGGTTACTGTGGGCAGTATCAGAATGGAGATAATCCCCTTCCTGGCTGCTCCACCTATGCCCGTATCTAGAGCCCTACTCCCTCTGCACCCAACTCCACCATCTACAGTGTGTGGCTATTTAATGTAGGCTGGCCTCTCCTCTGGACAGGGCTATATTAACCCATGGCCAAGACTCTAGTAGTCTTTCAGGTGTTTTGAGCCCCCTCTGTCACTTCAATTTGTCACCCCACTACAGCTGACATTGATTCGCTGTGTGCCTGCTATGGCGCAAAGTGCCTTTTAAATTGATGGGCCCCTAGTCCCAGCTGGGCCTCTAGACTTCAGCTTAGTCAGTTTTATGGATAATACAGCCCTGCCTCTGAGTCCATCCCCGCACCCTTCTCACCACCCACTTTATATGCTACTCTCCTCTTTCCTCTCAGTTCCCTCTTCATCCTTTCTCCCCCTCTGCTAGCAACAACCCCCCCCCCCCCCCCTTCCCCTGATACATAGATATAAAGGAAGATATATTTTAAGGCAAAGCATTTTACTCCTTTTCCCTATAGAACAAGAATGTCCTTGGAACCATACAACATGAAAAAGTAGCAGGTAATTAGCTAACAATGAAACCTAATTTATTAAATGCATATCCAAACATACTTATCTGAACAACAGGAACAGCAATGGATATCCAAAAAGACAGGAATCCTCAATGCTTTTCATCCATTCAATTGTATTAGGACTTCCTCATGAGACAGGCATTCAGTGGGATATCCTATTAGCCGTGGTGAATTACCGCAACTAATAGATTCCTCTGGGCTATCCTATTAGCCCCGTAACCAGCACATATTGAGGGTTATGCTTCGCAGCCCAGGCAGACCTGTTTTTTTAGCGATAACCACAAAGGTTGGGAACATATCCCGAATCCCATGTGTTATCGGCTGATGGCAGGTAGTTAACCACATGGCAAAAATGGGCTAGGAAAGCCTGATACAGGTTGAGTATCCCATATCCAAATATTCCAAAATACGGAATATTCCGAAATACAGACTTTTTTGAGTGAGAGTGAGATAGTGAAACCTTTGTTTTTTGATGGCTCAATGTACACAAACTTTGTTTAATACACAAAGTTATTAAAAATATTGTATTAAATGACCTTTAGGCTGTGTGTATAAGGTGTATATGAAACATAAATGAATTGTGTGAATGTAGACACACTTTGTTTAATGCACAAAGTTATAAAAAATATTGGCTAAAATTACCTTCAGGCTGTGTGTATAAGATGTATATGTAACATAAATGCATTCTGTGCTTAGATTTAGGTCCCATCACCATGATATCTCATTATGGTATGCAATTATTCCAAAATACGGAAAAATCTGATATCCAAAATAACTCTGGTCCCAAGCATTTTGGATAAGGGATACTTAACCTGTAATACCAAAATTGCAATGTTAGCCTGTTTTTGCGGTGCGGTTAACTACAGCTGGCAATAGCATACCCCCCTTTATCTGTATGTGTATGCCCAGCATAAGAGTCTGTGACAGGGATAGCACAAATCTGACATGGTTATAAAACTACTGGATGTGAGATCCAGTCCAGGTATTTTGGGTGTTCAAGTCTGAGCAGTAGCAGGCATGATTACAGATACCTGTTAGTTTGAAAATGGTTTAGAGGCCTATTTATTACTATCCGCAACCAAGGATGTGGATGGCATGTGAAAATATTGCCCGAATCTGCACTTTTGAGTCCTATTGGAGAAAGAGCGCTATATAAATAAAATTATTATTATTATTATTATTATTATTATTATTATTATCTGTCCCTGCGATGACAATCCGCAGCATCATCGGGGTATTTTTGTGAAAAAAACCAATGTCCTGCTGCACATGCACCAGCACCTTCGCTACTGCCGCTACCGCTGCCGCCTGGTCAACACGCCCATCACGATTACCACTCCCCTGCACGCTGCGGACCCCCCCCAAATATACTTACCAGTCCAGGGAGACAGAGAACGCTGCTCCTGCAGGGCTGCCGGGCGCTGGATCCTGCGCGCTGCTGTGACTCCCAGTGCTGTAAAGTGAGCTTTAGCTTTGCATCGTCACTTTACTGCATCGGGGGTCACGGCGCAGCACATGGAGGACCCAGCAGCCCGCACCAGAGCACCGATCACCGGCTCCCTGGACTGGTAAATATGTATTTTTTAATTTAAAACATTTTTTTTTTGTAAATTCTGCCACATCGCATCTCCCATTAGTATGGGGAATGCGATGTAGGCAGTGGCGTATCTATAATAGCTGAAGAGAAACGTAAAATTGGCAATATGCCATTTACTACACAAAGTGGCATGGAAAGGCTAAGGCCTTGGCCTTTTGTTTATGGCTGGTGGTTCTGTCGCTGAAATGATTGGTTTGTTAAACTGTGCATGTCCTGTTTAATAAACAACATAAGGGTGGGTGTGAGGACAATTTCCATCTTGCACCTTTGCATTATGTGCTCTTTGGAGCATTTTTTTAGGCATAGTGCATAAAACAAAACTGCCATCCTGTCTACCACTGCAGTGCCACTCCTAGATGTGCCAGGTGTTTGTGTTTATTTTTTTAATAATTTGTTCCATGTCTCCAATTTATGTCCATGGTCCCTGCTGCTGCATCCATCTAGGCCTAGGGGTGTTCTTTTTTTGGTCAAGGGGTGTTCTTTTTTTGGTCAATCTAATACATAATAATAACTTGTTCCATGTCTCCAATTTATGTCCATGGTCCATTCTTCCAAATCCTGCCCATTGCCAGCTTGTTTTGTGGGGGCCCAAACAAACCAATCATTTTAGCCACATCTGAGTGTCCCTATCACTGAAATTATTTTTTTTAAATATAATTTCTTTTATTGAAACTTCAATAAACATACACGAAATATGAAGCAATTGTGTTGTGTACAGTTATTTTGAACTGTATAGTCTGTGTCTGTACTATAGGCAAGAAAATTTACATAATATATTTAACAGTATACAATAAGTTCCGTATGTATCAGGTATCAAAACCAAAAACAATTATGCAAGGTTATTCTAAAGAATTGGAGGGTCCTCCAATGCAACCCGTGTTTCATACCATAATGTTCCTCGGAAACATTTTACTAGTGAGTCCTTTGTAGATGTCGGTAAAGTCTCCATATAAGCTTTCCATGATTCAAAAAATTTCCTGAAGTGGGACTCCTTTTGCAAGGATGCCTCCAGCCAGTCCATGTGGAATATAAAGAAAAGTTTCTCTTTGAAGAGTGTAAGGGAAGGTCTAGTAGTTTGAGCCCACAATTGTAATATAGTCTTACGAGCAGCAGATGACAACGCTAATAACAACTTCCGCACTCCCCTAGAAGTCCGAGAATTAGTCGGTAGTATTCCGAAAATTACCCATTCAGGTGTCAGTGGGGCAAAATTAACTAAGTGTTCCATGGTAAAAGGTCCATCCTGATACCAGAATAGTTTAATATATGGACAAGTCCATAAACAATGGAAAAGGTCTGCGGACTCGTGAGAGCATTTGAGACATGTAGGACTCTCTAAAATTCCCATTTGATACCCTCTAGCTGGAGATATATATGCGTGGTGAAATACTGTATATTGAGAAAAATTTCGGAGAATTTAGCCATGGGAAATGTATTGATTGAATATTCCAATTGCTTCAATAAACATTCAATTGTCATAGAAGGGAAATGTACCAACCATTTGGAATTGCCGGTACGCATGCTACATAGTAACATAGTAACATAGTATCTGAGGTTGAAAAAAGACAATTGTCCATCGAGTTCAACCTATTTGTGGTGTCCTATGCATGATGATTTGACTAAAATTTCTGACTGATGCTGCTGTCAGCCATTGCATTTTATCCCTATTTATAGTAACTATAATGCATGACTATGCACCATACCCCTGGATATCCTTATCCAATAGGAATTTATCTAACCCATTCTTAAAGGTGTTGACAGATTCCGCCATTACAACTCCCTCGGGCAGGGAATTCCAAACACGTATTGTTCTTACCGTGAAAAAGCCTTTACGCCGTATTGTGCGGAATCTCCTTTCCTCTAACCTGAGCGAGTGTCCACGAGTCCTCTGTGTTGATCTAACCAAAAACAGGTCCCGCGCAAGCTCTGTGTATTGTCCCCTTATATATTTGTAGATGTTGATCATATCCCCTCTTAGTCTCCGCTTTTCCAATGTAAACATGCCTAGTCTTTCAAGCCTTTCCTTGTATTCCATCGTCTCCATGCCCTTAATTAGTTTGGTCGCCCTCCTCTGTACCTTTTCAAGCTCCAGGATATCCTTTTTGTAGTACGGGGCCCAGAACTGTACACAGTATTCAAGGTGTGGCCTCACTAGCGATTTATATAACGGGAGTATAATACTCTCGTCCCTAGCATCAATACCCCGTTTTATGCATGCTAATATCTTATTAGCCTTCTTTGCTGCAGTCCTACTTTGGGTACTACTGCTTAGCTTGCTATCTATGAGGACACCTAAGTCCTTTTCCAGTACAGAATCCCCTAATTTTACCCCATTTAGTAGGTAGGTGTAATTTTTGTTCTTGTTACCACAGTGCATTACCTTACACTTGTCTGTGTTGAAGCGCATTCTCCATTTGGCTGCCCATGCTTCTAATTTAACTAAGTCGTTCTGAAGAGACTCGGCATCCTCCTCTGTATTTATAGCCTTACACAATTTGGTATCATCTGCAAAAATTGACAACATGCTCTCTAGACCTTCTGTTAGGTCGTTAATGAAAATATTGAACAATAGCGGTCCTAATACTGAGCCTTGCGGCACACCACTTAGCACTTCAGTCCAAGTTGAAAAAGATCCATTAACCACAACGCGCTGCTTCCTATTATCTAACCAGTTTTTGACCCAAGTGCATATTGTGCTTCCTAGCCCTGATTCTTGTAGCTTGTATATAAGTCTCATGTGTGGTACAGTATCGAACACTTTGGCAAAGTCTAAAAAGATTACATCCACGTCTTTACCCTGATCTAGGTTTGCGCTTACTGTTTCATAAAAGCCAAGTAAGTTGGTTTGACAGGATCTGTCCTTCATAAACCCATGTTGATTCCTTTTAATGACCTTATTGGTTTCAAGGAACTTCTGAATACTATCTCTTAGAATACCTTCCAATACTTTCCCCACTATAGATGTAAGACTAACTGGTCTATAATTACCTGGTTCAGCTTTACTTCCCTTTTTGAATATAGGCACTACTTCCGCTATATGCCAGTCTTTGGGAACCATACCTGATATAACTGAATCCTCAAAGATCAAAGATAGCGGTTTTGCCAGTTCAGAGTGAAGCTCCATTAGAACCCTTGGATGAATACCATCGGGCCCTGGTGATTTATTAATCTTTAAATGTTTTAATCGGTCACAGACTACTTCCTCGCTTAAATAAGTACCTATCAGTGTGATATTGTCATTATTGAGATTGTGTGTCAGTCCCTGAATTGGGTCCTCTCTAGTGAATACTGTTGAAACAAACTCATTTAGTGTGTCCGCTATGTCATTATCATTTTTGCTTAAGACTCCCAACTTGTCTTTCAAAGGGCCTATACTCTCCTTTTTTAATCTCTTGCTATTAATGTATTTAAAGATTTTTTTGGGATTCGCTTTGCTTTCCTTTGCTACTAGTTTTTCAGTTTCTACTTTAGCCGCTCTTATTTCCTTTTTGCAATTTTTGTTACATTCCTTATAGTGCTGAAATGACTCTGCTTCCCCGTCAGATTTGTATTTTTTAAATGCTCGCCTTTTCTTGCCCATAAGTTCCTTAATCTTTTTGTTAAGCCACATCGGTTTATGATTTTTATTCCCTTTTTTGCTACTCATAGGAATATATTTGAGTGTATTTTTAGCTAGCAGGAATTTTAGTACCTCCCCATTTTTCCGTAGTATTTTTTCCTAAAAACAAACCTTCCCATTCAATATCCCTGAAAAATACCCTCATCTTTTCAAAATTTGCTTTGCTAAAGTTTAAAGTCCTAGTTGAGCCAGTATAGGGCTGTTTGTAGAAACTGATATTGAATGTGACCATATTGTGGTCGCTGTTTCCTATGGGTTCCCCTACTATAATACCCGATACCAAATCCTGATTGTTTGTTAATACCAGGTCTAAGATTGCATTGTACCTAGTTGGTTCCTCAATTAGTTGGACTAGGTAGTTATCATTTAGTGTGTTTAAAAACATACTGCCCCTAGCAGTATCGCATGAATCGTTTTTCCAGTTTATCTCTGGATAGTTAAAATCTCCCATCACTACTATGTCTCCTACTCCTGCTGCTTTTTCAATTTGCTTTAGTAACAATTCATCATCAGATGCGTTGATACCAGGCGGCCTATAGCATACACCCAATACTAACTTTTTTGTTCCTTTTTCCCCGCATGCAATTTCTACCCATAATGTCTCAACAGTGTCTACAGTCCCCTCCTGAATATCTTCCCATATATTAGGTTTTAAAAACGGCTTTACGTACAGACACACCCCTCCACCCTTTTTATTTAGTCTGTCTCTCCTAAACAGTGTATAGCCCTCTAGATTGACTGTCCAATCATGAGATTCATCCCACCAAGTTTCAGTAATGCCTATAATATCATACTGTTTGCTTGCTGCAAGTATTTCTAGTTCACCCTTTTTACCAGTAATGCTTCTGGCGTTTACATACATACAACTAAGATAAGTATTTTCCCTTGCGTTAGGGACATCTTTTACCTTATGTGGCAAGGATGACCTGTAATCGTCATTGGTTAGTGCTTTGGTAAAATCCCTTTTAGTACCCATGTTAGTAACCTTACTGCCTGCTCTTACCCTCCCCCCAACTTATCCCCCATTTCGTTTACTACCGCCATCCCCACTATTCTCACTGCATGACCCGTAGTTTCTAGCTAAACCCTCCCCCCAGGCTCTTAGTTTAAAATCTCCAACCTTCTAACCATCCTTCCCCCCAGCACCGCTGCCCCCTACTCAGTCAGGTGCAATCCATCACGACAAAAGAGATGGCGCCTGATTGAGAAGTCCGCCCAGTGTTCCAGGAACACAAACCCCTCTTTCCTGCACCAATCCCTAAGCCACACATTTACCTCCCTAATCTCCCTCTGCCTCCCTGGACTAGCGCGTGGCATGGGTAATAATTCCGAGAATATTACCTTAGATGTCCTTGCCTTCAGTTTCTTTCCTAAGTCCCTATAGTCTTTCTTAAGGACATCCCACCTTCCGCTAACTTTGTCATTGGTGCGAACGTGCACCAAGACCGCCGGGTCTTTCCCAGCCCCTCCCAACAATCTATCTACCCGGTCCGCGATGTGCCGTACCCGAGCACCCGGGAGACAACAGACTGTACGGCGATCACGGTCCCGGTAGCAGATTGCCCTATCTGCCTTCCTGATGATAGAATCCCCTACCACCACCATTTGACTAGGTACCTCTCTATCTTTTATCCCAACTGCGCCAGAGGGACCGCACCTCTGGATGCTAGAGGGAGCAGTCTCCCCCGGCACAGTCATTTCTTCACTATCATCCTCCGATTCCTCGTCCAATCGGGCAAATTTGTTCGGGTTTGATAGTTCGGAGATGTCGTGCCTCCCCCTCTTTTTCTTCCTTCTAACTGTGACCCAACTGGCTACCTGATCATCATACTCTTCTACCAGTGACCCCTCCCGCTACTCCTCCACCGTTCTGTCTAAACTACGCTCGAGATTGTGAATCTCCCTCAGTCGCGTAACGGTTTGCTCTAGATCAGTTACCTGGGCTTCCAGGGAAACCGTTCACACACACCTCGTGCAGATGTATTCACACTGGGCCGGTAGCTCCAGGTGTGCATACATCTTGCATGACATGCACTGAGTGAGGTCCTCAATCACAGCCCCTCCCATATTGTTTGCAAGGTCTAACTCCCTGTTACACTCAAAGAAAAAGCAGCAAAAATAAAAAATAGAAGACAAGCAATATCACTTATACAATAATTAAGCTGGCTTATACTTATCTATCTTTGTGCGGTTCTTGGTCCTTCACTTTTATGCAGCCGTAGTACTCTCTCCTGCGGCACCTATACTCCACTTAGCAGTTGCAGTTGTTCCAGCTCACTGCTCCTCCTTTTCACTCGGCTTCCAGCTCCTGCTAAGAAGAAAAAAAAAATGCCCCTCACACCCGCACAATCACAGCCCCTCTGCTACTCCAAGTAAGAGACCCTCTCACTCACTCACAAGGTCAGCCCCTTGCAGCCTCACCAGAAGTTTAATGGTACTGTAAATGTGTGTTCCTGATTGTGTATTATAAAACTCACCTTTTTCTGTATTCTAACTCACCTTTTTGCTGTTTCCAACTCACACTTAGAAATCCCAGCAGCACTTGGAAGAGACTAGCATGGTTCAAAGCATTTCTAAGATATTTATAGTTCGTAGATATTGCTCCTCTTGTCAAGGAGGGTATTGCTAATGATTTGTCCAGGAGGTTATCCCTATCCCCCGCCAGGAAGAGGTGAGAAGACTCTACTGTAAGTAAGGGAAGGTCGACTCTCCTATCACAGGGAATTTTGCCACAGCTTCAGAGTAAGAAAGAGGCTTACAAGTTCTAGCAGTCATCAGTTGTCCTATTGTTCATAACTCCTCTTTTGCCCAATTAAAGAAAACCCGTGATGCCATTCCATCTTGGAAATTTGGGTTGTGTGTGAATGGTAAATGAATTGAAACATGGGGATTTACTTTATATCTATGTCATAAAAGTAACCAGAGCTTTCTTGTGGACATTAAAAGTGGATTATTTAAAATTTCAGAAGGAATCTCATTATCTGTCATGTGTAAGAAAGCTATTAGGGAGGTCTGCGTTATAAAATTTTGTTCTAATAAGATATTAATATAAGTTTGGCAAGTCATCAGTCAATCTGTAAGGCACAAAGCAGCATAATTGTAAGTTAATATATCCGAGAAAATTATTCCACAATTCCCTTTTGGTTGATGTAATTTAATCATGCCTATTTTTGCTCTTTTATTATTTCATATAAAATTACGAAATAATCTTGTGATAGATAAGACTTCAGTTCTAGACAGAAGAATAGGGAGTACTTGTAGTGGGTATAGGAGTTTTGGGAAATAAATCATTCGTAATAGATTCGCTCTTCCTAGATAAGAGAGCTGGAGATGGCTCAGGCTCCGTAGGTCTCTAGTCAATGTGGTTATAATTTTACTGATATTATAATGATACAAATTAGTAATATTTTTGGGAAGGGTAATTTCCTAAATATGACATTTGACCTTTAGCCCATGTAAGAGATAGAGATGCCACCCATTTAGGGCGTATAAATCCTTTTTTAAGGTACATTGCTTGAGACTTATCAAAATGAACAATAAAACCAGAGACAGGTCCAAAAGAATGTAATAAGTTCAATAGAAGTCGTAAAGATGATTCTGGGTTTGAAAGATATATCAAACATCATCAGCGAAGGCAGTAATTTTAATTTCTATCTCGACCACTCTTTTACCAGTCAAATTAGGCCAAGATTTAATCAGTCTAAGAAGAGGATCAAGGGTAAGGTTAAAGAGAATAGGAGAGAGAGGACATCCCTGTCGGGTTTCCCAGGACATATTTACCGGATCACTCCGAGTGCCATTGATCAATAATGAAGTCATTGGGGAAGTATAAAGAAATTTGATAAAATTAATGAATTTAGTTCTGAATGAATAGGAAGACAGTACTTGAAAGAGAAAAGGCCATGACATGGTATCAAAAGCCTTGTGGGCATCTAAACTGAGAAGCATATTAGGAGAATCAGGTGCTAAATTTTCAGCCACTATAGATGCAAGTGCTGTCCTTATCCCTTTCACAGAATGGCGTCCAATAACAAACCCTAATTGATGGGGAGAAATTATTGTAGATAAGAAGGACTGTAGACGTGTGGCCATAATTTTAGAAAGAATCTTTACAGATGGGTCCATGTTTATCTTGACCTTTAATAGGATTAACTGAGACTGGCCACTCGGACTTAATCCCCTGCTGTAATGACTTAATCCCCTGCTGTATTGTTCTTTGTATTGTATTGCAGCTGAGAACAATAGATGAAGGGTTTATGTTAATAAACCATGTTGTGCCTAGGCGCAGCAAACTAGCCAAGATAACCATGGACCCATCTGTAGGTCTACATTCAATAGAGTTATAGGACAGGAAGAGTCCAAACATGACGGGTCCCGACCCGGTTTTAGAATTAATGCTGTGAATCCTTTATTAAAATGTGGATATCGTGGGCAATGTTTAAATATGGTACAATATAATTCTAATAACATAGGAGTAACATCCAGTTGCGTAATTTTAAAATATTCGCCTGAAGGCCCAGGAGTCTTACATGTTTTAAGAGATGAGATTGCAACGTATATCTCTTGATTAGAAATTTCTGCATCCAGAAATTCACATTGATCCGTCGTGAGACAGAGTAAGTTAGCTTTCCTAAGTAATTCGTCCATTTAATGGCTGGTCTGATGGTGGAGCAGAATAAAGATCAGAATAAAATTTATGGAAAACAAAAGAGATGTCAGGAGTATTGGACAAAGACGAGAGTCCATCGCTCATTTTTATAGAGACAATATAATTTTTATGGTGCCAGGTCTTAGTCAAAGAGGCTAAGAGATGGCCTGTCTGACTACCCCATCTGTAGTAATGATTTTTTGTATAGTCAAGTCGCAATTAAGCTTGAGAGAGGAGAAAGTCATCAAAAAGACTCTTAGCTTGGGTATAGAGTGTAAAATTACTCCCAGAAGATTAAGATACATATTCTGAGAATCTTACTCGTACTGTTTCAGATAGAGTATTATATTGGTCCTTGAGGATTTTGTTACAATTGGCTATGTAGGATATAATGTGTCCCTGCATTACAGTCTTAAAAGCTTCCCAGAACCAAATTGAGTCCCCCCCAATGTTCAATATTATTGTCGACGTAGTCAGACCAATGTTTTTTAAGGTAAGATTTGAATTCATCAGACTGAAATAAATGTTTGTGGAATCTCCAAGTTTTATGTGGGGCCCAATCGGTGATTGATGCATAGATAGGGTAATGGGTGAATGGTCAAAGATGATTAGATCACCTATATCAGCTGATGATACCATCTGAACTAAAGTGTCGACACCAATAAATAGTCATTGCATGAGAACGAAAGACGGACAACAGAATAAAAGGTAAAAGATTTATCAGATGGGTGAAATAACCTCCACATATCAGCCAACTGATTTTGTATCAGAAAATTATTTAAAATAGCCCAAGTTCGGGAGGACAGATTAGGTGGGACAGGGGATTTATCTAAGACTGGGTCCTTGATAGTATTAAGGTCACCCCCTAGTATAAGTGGGAAGGTAACATGTTGAGCTAATATTTAAGAGATATTGTTGAGAAAGTCTGATACTTGGTTATTAGGCATTAACGTTCAGGAGAGTATAAGGCATGTCTCTAATCTTAATGTCAACCAAAACAAATCTACCTTCTGGATCAACAACAGAATCCAAGATTGTGTAGGAGAGGCGTCTAGCAATAAGAATGGCCACTCCTCTAGATTTGCGGGTATATGGAGCCGAGATACATTCAAAGAGCCATGAGGTACGGAGAGAGAGGAGCCATCCCCAGCTTTCCAATGAGTTTCCTGTAGAAACATAATATCGTTATCCAAACTTTTTAAATGAGTAAGGATCTTATGACATTTGATAGGAGTATTGAGACCCCCAGTGTTCCAGGATAGGAACTTGAGCGAATCTGGCGGTGAGGAAAATGGAAGGGTAACTTGACTACATGCCATTATCCTACACCAGTTTTTACATAGATAGCCTTGAATGGTAAAAAATTAGTAGGGCGAGATTGCCCCCCATCCCAGCGAGTGAGGGACATCCCCCTGGACAAAGCACCCAGCACTGACACAGACATAATGAAAATGTTCAGTAAAACAATACAGTATAGACAAAATAATAGTTAAAAAAAATTGAAGTTTCAATGTCGCTTTTCTGAATTTTCCAACCATAAGGACATGGCGGACTTGGACTGGATAGTCAGAGTCGGCCAGACAAATCTGATCTACAAATAAGAAATATGAAACAATCAAAAGAAAATGAACCATTGTATTAAAACAAGAACGATAAGTATTCTCTCTTCTCCATATGATAGTAATGTAAATATAGGGGGGTAAAATACCATCATAACATAAATGTTCCCATCTACAGTATATATAATAGATATCATCTTTAGCCAATCAATAAATCATTATACCTTTGAGGTATTGTTAACGAGTAGGGGAACCTGTTGTAGGTGATAGTGACGTCCCAGGAGAAGGAGGCTGCAAAAAGTGTTTTTGCGCATCTTCTGGATCATCAAAAATAAAAGTATGACCATTGTCAGAAACCTGCAGTTTAGCTGGGTACAGGAGTGCAAATCTCTTCTGGGAGTCTACAAGGAATTTACAAATGGTAAAAAAAGATCTGCGCTTCTGCACTACCGCAGCTTAAAAATCTTGAAAAATAAGTATGCAAGCACCGTCAATAATCAGTTGATCCATTTTCCTGTATGCTCTCAAGACCATTTCTTTAGTTCTGAAATCAAAATAACGTGCAATCACTGGTCTAGGGCGAGAATTGGCACTTTCCCTCTCCACTCCAACCTTATGCACTCTCTCAACTTGGGCAAACTCCACTGATTCAGGAATATCTAAAGCCAATGCTAATTTAGAGGTAATATAATCACTAAGGGAAGTAGGTTTAACAGCCTCTGGAATCCCAATGAAAAGCAAGTTATTTCCGCGATTCCGGTTTTCCAGGTCATCTCATTTATCTTGTAGCTCTTGAATCATCGCTACAGATGAGTCGGTAGTGGATTGCATAGATAACGTTAAGTCTTCGATATCACTGACTCGTTGTTCAAGGTCAGCTATCCTAGAAGTATTAGAGGCGACCTCTTTGATAGTAGATTGAAAATATATTTTAAATTCATCTAGCTTTTTGTCAATATGTGGCATGAGAACTGATAAGATCTCCTTTGCAGTTTGAGACAAATGGGTATTAGGGTCAGACTGGATTTGAGGTTGACTATCCTCATTTGTAGCGGAGGTGGATTGTGTCAGTGGTGGGGAAACATTTCCCTGTTTATTCTTACCGCTTGCCATATTATATTTGGCAGGAGAGGCAAGTGATGAATAAGTAGTTGCAGATGAGATTAAGAATTTATCCATCAAATGCAGGGGACGAGGGATATTGGGGGCCATTCCGAGTTGATCGCTAGCTGCCGTTGTTTGCAGCGCAGAGATCAGGCTAAAAATCTGTATTTCTGTGCATGCATATGCACTGCAATGTGCACACTTGACATACAGGTACAAAGAGAATTGTGATTGTGCACAGGTTCTGGTGACATTTACATTCACACTGGCGGCCACAAGAAGATTGACAGGAAGGGGGAATCCCAAAAAACACAGTAATAATAAATGACAATATTTTTGAGCCTTAGTTATTATTCACTTTCGCCAGTAGATGGCAGCGCAAGCTTACCTATGTCAAAGAAACTGGGTACACTCAACTAGAGTGGAACACAATATTAATAATTGACAATATAAATGAAACTGAGTAGTTGTTCAATATTACCAGTAGATGGCGGTGTAAACTCACCTAAATCAAATGAATTGGAACACAGTAGTGATAAGTGACATTAATAGTATATATGATTTTGGATAATTATGCAGTTTTACCAGTAGGTGGCAGCAGAAGCTCACCTATGTCACAGGGACTGTGAAGTACTATATGTTTTACCAGTAGGTGGCAGCAAAAGCTCATTTATAGCTGATAAATTATAATATATCAGACCATAGAGTACAAGAAGAATGTAGTAGAGGGTAGCTACTTAACAAAAATAAGTAACAATATACGTGAAACCAAATAGATATGTGGCATTACCATTAGGTGGTAACGGAAGCCAACCTGTGTCGGAGAAACTTGAACACCACATCAATTACTCAGCAATATCAGTATGTGTCAGTGCGCCCCCACTAATATCGGTTGGATTGGAGCACAACACCAATAAATGACAGTATAAAAGTTGTTCAGTATTACCAGCAGATGGCGGTATAGGCTCACCAGTATTGGATGAACTGGGACACAGTAATAATAGATAACAGTGACTGTGGATGTGATATCAAACTATTTTCAAGTAGTACCAGCAGGTGGCAGCGTTAGTTCACCTATAGCAGATCAACTATATCAGGCAATACAATACAATAAGGATAAGATAGAAGTTAACTTCCAAAATATATCTATAGGTACATGTATATAAAAGTACAGATAAGGAACAACTCAATGATCCAGTACTCTTGATGAGCAATATACAATGTGTAAATACGTGAGAGAAAGCAAGTCAATTACTCATGTGAAATATCTGCTGTCCTGACAATTTGTCTAGACCTAAAAAAAATTAGCCCTCAGGGCTTCAATGTAGGAGCAGCATGGATAAAGAAAGGGGTAGGTAAAGAAAGATTAGAAACAGTAAAATAGGTAAAAGAAATAAAAAGAGGGAAGACAAGTGAAAGGGAGGGAGACACAAAAGGGGGGGTAGGAATCAAGATAGGGATCAAAGATAAGAGTCAAAGCAAGATAAAGTAGTAGTGGAAGACAAACCAAGTTAGTTTTGGGATAGAGAGCTGTAGCCTGTCTCAGCGCCAGCAGCCTTTCGACCTCCACTGAAGATTCCAAAAGTAGATCAGGTGCAAGGAGAGAAACTTCGGGGAAGGAGCAATGGATTCCAGAAGTCACCCCCAGGTAGCCGGAGTCCTGAGGAGCAATGGGCTCCAACTGTTCTCACAGGGAAGTATAAGGTCTCCTGCAAGTATCACAGGGCAGCGGGACCTCCAGGATACTGATGTCACCACACTGTCAGGGGCAAACAGCAGAGTATAGGCAGCACTCCCGTAGGTCTCAACCAGCCGTTTCCCCGAGTTCAGGGCCCCCATCCGGAGTCACAGGGAGCCAAGCAAGAACCTTCCAGCAGACGCGGAATCCCTCACACTCAATTAAAGCTCCCACCGCGACGCCATGCAGGCCAGACAATGGTAAGCCAGGGGAGTCTCAGCAGCGGCTATAGGACCAGATCATCGCTATCTGCAGAGGCAGGTAAGCGGAGCGTCCGTAGCGATTGCACAAGCAGCCACCGCCAAATAGAGCCCCCACAGTGGAATGTATCAAATTGGTCAGGGGTGAACTAAAGCGGCATTCCCAGGACACCACCACCCCTAAGCTGCAGAGACAGACAAGCGGGGTCCACTTGGCAGGTATATAGTCAGTTGCTACTATTTGGGGCCCCGGCAGCGGGACCTCCCAGGGCAGTCGGCGACAAACCAGGGGCACTGCAAGAATAATCTAAGGAGGTATTCCTCTGTGTCAGTCAGTGATCTAGGAGATGCGGGCAGGGCACAGTATCCGCAGGGTAGGTTTAAGGAGAGGCTATCCAGGGCTGTGTTTACAGCATGCACGGCCTCTCACCATGTGGCGGCTCGGACCCGAGCCTGACTCTGGGAAACGGGGCTCTCACACTATCCACCCACCTCTATCATATAACGATGGATTCCTCAGGTAGTCAGGAGTCAGGATCCAAAGGTTTAGCAGCGATGTTAGGGACAGATTAGGATGGATGGCAGTGGATAGAGCTCATCTAAAACGTGGCCATCTTGGATGCGCCACCCACCGGAAGTTCTGAAATGATTAATTTATTAAACTTTGCATGTCCTGTTTAATCAATAAACAACATAAGCGTGGGTGGGAGGGCCCAAGGACAATTCCATCTTGCACCTTATTACTTTGCGTTATGTGCTCTTTGGAGCATTTTTTGGGACTAGTTTATAAAACTGCCATCCTGCCTGCCACTGAAGTGCCACTCCTAGATGTGCCAGGTGTTTGTGCCACCCACTTCTGTCGCTTAGCTTAGTCATCCAGCTACCTCGTTGCAACCTTTTGGCCTAAACTGGATAAAAACAATATTGTGAGGTGTTCAGAATAGATTGGAAATTAGTGGAAATGAATGTTACTGAGGGTAATAATACTGTACACCACCAAATTCTGTTATTGTAGCTGTTTTTATGATTTAAAAAAAAAAAAAAAATTAAAACCAAAACACACAAGGGCGGTTTTGTCATAACCAATCCAAAACCAAAACATACAAACCAGAGGCGTCACTAGGGTTGGTGTCACCTGGTCACTCCCCATGGACCTCCTCCTCCTCTATCACACCACACGGAATCCTTAGTTATGTTTTTGTACTAGTTTTACTTGTAAATCATAATTCCTGTATATCACTGAATGCAGTGGCAATAGTAGTGACTTAAATAGCTAACAAAATTAACATTATACCTGTAACTTACAATACCATATGCACAGCCTAAATTTAATAACATTTATGTAAGAGTTATGCAAATTAGACAACGCCTAAATTATTAGACTTGACAGTTTCATGACTTACTGGCCACTTAAGAAGTATACACACTGTGCGAAATTTTAGTCAATATCGCTCATTTTCCCCCTTACGAGAGATTTAGACTAAAAAATCTCAAAGTATGTGTGCTGCAAACGACGGCTGATGCACGTTACCAGGGGACAATAACGACCCCCCTCTGTCAGCCGTACATGTAGCTCAATCTGACAATATCGTCAAAAGCTGCATGTATGTGCCTTGACATCACTGAATGATATCATTTGCGTATCGCGTAGTGTGTATGCACTATGGTGGTCATTCCGAGTTGTTCGCTCGGTAATTTTCTTCGCATCGCAGCGATTTTCCGCTAATTGTGCATGTGCAATGTTCGCACTGCGACTGCGCCAAGTAAATTTGCAATGCGGTTAGGAATTTTACTCACGGCATTACAAGGTTTTTTCTTCGTTCTGGTGATCGTAATGTGATTGACAGGAAGTGGGTGTTTCTGGGCGGAAACTGGCCGTTTTATGGGTGTGTGTGAAAAAACGCTACTGTTTCTGGGAAAAACGCGGGAGTGGCTGGAGAAACGGGGGAGTGTCTGGGCGAATGCTGGGTGTGTTTCTGACGTCAAACCAGGAACGAAACTGACTGAACTGATCGCAGTGGCAGAGTAAGTCCCGAGCTACTCAGAAACTGCAAAGAAATTTCTATTCGCAATTTTGAGAATCTTTCGTTCGCAATTTTGATAAGCTAAGATTCACTCCCAGTAGGCGGCGGCTTAGCGTGCGCAAAGCTGCTAAAAGCAGCTTGCGAGCGAACAACTCGGAATGAGGGCCAATGTCAGGTGGCTCGGGATGTGACAAGGACACTGCCAAGCCAGCATACTGGTGGCCAGGATACCACTTTTGGTATACTGATGGCCGTCCGCCGGTAAATCCTACAGAATCCAATAAGAGACATCTCTGTGCACAAGATGGTGTTGCAGCTGCGCATGAACCTGTATCCACCTCGGAATCAGGCCCTTAGGGCCTTCTGCATACAAGACACTAAGGTCACCCGAGTTTATAACAGAAACCCTTTGAACCTTTAACTACTTGCCTGGCATGGTCGCATCAGATGCAGGTTTTTTATCTGACCTGGTCACACAGGATGTGACCAGTCAGATAAACAGTGTTTGCAGGGCAGGGAAGAGAAACTTCCCTCTGCTGCTGCTGTCAGAGGGAGAGAGTAAGGGGGTCATTCCGACCTGATCGCACGCTGCAGTTTTTCACAGTGGTGTGATCGGGTCAGAACTGCGCATGCCAGACGGCCGAAGGCCATCATTGCCTAGCGATCGCCTCTGCCTGATTGACATGCAGAGGCGGTCCCTGGGCAGGAGGGGGTGCAGGCATGTCCGGACCATGCAAGGGACGGGCAGCAGCTGCTGCGTGACGTCACGCGCAGCCGCTGCGACCCTGGCAGTGACAAATAACTCCGGCCAGTCGCAGGAGTTGCGCTGGCTGGGAGTTACTCTACAAGTACGAAAGCATTGCCGCTGGCCAATGCCTTTGCACTTGTGCGCTGGGAACGGGCCAGACATGCGGGGCGGACTAGCCCTGTGCTGGGCGTCCCCCCGCATGTCTGTGTCAGTGATCGTTTAGCACAGCTACGATCACGTCAGAATGACCTCCAAAGTCCCTCTGCCTTCCTGCACCCTCCCCCACTGTTTGCCATGCTGCAGATCGTTGCTGATCAGTCAGCACGGGACCCCCACACTGCGGCTGCAGACAGTGGCAGCCCCTGGTAAGTGTAAAACAACCCCACCAAGCTGCCCCCAGAGTCCCCTGCAGCTGTCACCTCATTTTTTAATTCACTTCTCCCAGGTCATATTTTGTATCAAATTTGCAACCCCTTGCTGCGAGTACCGCGATTTGACATTTTTAATTGGATATCCCATTTCTTAGGCATGCACATTCATGCGAAGTCTGATTCATGACAAAAAACACATTTGCAGACTCGTACTTAGGGCCTAATTCTGAGTTGATCGCAGCAGCAAATTTGTTAGCAGTTGGGCAAAACCATGGGGGTCATTCCGAGTTGTTCGCTCGTTGCCGATTTTCGCTATGCTGCGATTTGTTGCTAATCGCGCATGTGCAAAGGCACGCAGGGCGCATGCGCTTAGTTATATAACTAAAAACTTAGCAGTTTTGCTGTGGATCCTGCGGCGCTTTTCAGTCGCACTGCTGATCGGTGAAAGATTGACAGGAAAGGGGCGTTTCTGGGTGGTAACTGAGCATTTTCCGGGAGTGTGCTAAAAAACGCAGGTGTGTCAGGGAAAAGCGCGGGAGTGTCTGGAGAAACGGGGGAGTGGCTGGCCGAACGCAGGGCGTTTGTGACGTCAAACCAGGAACTAAACGGACTGAGCTGATCGCAATCTGTGAGTAGGTCTGGAGCTACTCAGAAACTACAAAGAATTATTTAGTAGCAGTTCTGCTAATCTTTCGTTCGCTATTCTGCTAAGCTAAGATACACTCCCAGAGGGCGGCGGCCTAGCGTGTGCAATGCTGCTAAAAGCAGCTAGCGAGCGAACAACTCAGAATGAGGGCCCATGTGCACTGCAGGGTGGACAGATATAACATGTGCAGAGAGAGTTAGATTTGGGTGGGGTGTATTCAAACTGAAATCAAAATTGCAGTGTAAAAAGAAAGCAGCCAGTATTTACCCTGTACAGAAACAACATAACCCACCCAAATCTAACTCTCTCTGCACATGTTATATCTGCCCCCCCCTGCAGTGCACATGGTTTTGCCCAATTGCTAACAAACAACTCAGAATTACCCTCTTAGGGCCTTATTCAGTATGGATCGCATACTGAAATATTTATGCCCAGTGCGCACGCACTGTAGCCATACTGTGGGTGCTCACAAAGTGAGATGCAATCGCATCCAACTTCTGCGAATGCCTCTGCCTAATTTGACAGACAGAGAAGTTCGTGGGGCTGTGATGTTGCATTGTGGGATTGTCAGCTCAGCATTGCGGGGGAGTGCTGTCAAAAATGGAGACAGGTTCGGGGCGGCCATGTGACATCACACGCGGACACTGCGATTGGAAACATGGCGGTGGGCAGACTGCCATCGCAGCCGGGCTGCGAAAGGCGGGGGTGCTACCCTAAATCAGCGATGCAATCAAAATTGTGTTGCAATTGCATTAATGGCTGCCATTAGCATGCTGGGCAGCCCTAAGCATGCAAGAGATACAGTAGCAGTTGTTATTTTAGCAAAACTGCAACTGAAGCTTAATAAGGCACCTAGGTCAGAATACAATGACCCACATAGAAACATCGGGAGCAAAAAACTCTGATGGTTCTTTGATTTTTTTTTTTTAGCTATCCAATTAGGTCACGTGAAGAACAAAAAGTGCATTTTCTTCCGAAAACACACAGGTTCAGTGAAACGGTTATAATCCTGAGCATATTACTCATGTTTTGCTAGTTATTCTTATGATTTACCTTTGCCTCAGTTTGTGGAACTACAGGTCACAGCTAGCTCCTGCATAGTTGTCTCCCAGTGCCTCAGCTCCTGCATTCAGCAACTGACTCCACAGGTGTCTGCATTCTGTAATTACAGCTTGTTACCTGAAACCTACTATTCAGCTTGTCAGCCTGTTCAGTCTGCACTGCAGCTGCATGATATATCAATTACTGGGGCCTGTCTGGTGCTCACAGCTGATTGGTCCAGCCTGTTCTTTTAAGCCTCTCAATCCCAAAATGCCTTGCCAGTTATAGCTACTCCATATGGTGTTCTGCTCCCTGGTTCCTCTCTGGTCTCAGTTCATCTGTCCAGTGGGTTTTGCCTTGTTCCTGCATTGAATTCCAGCTTCACCATCTTGCTGACGAACTTAGTCTGCCAACTACCGTTACCCTATCTCCAAGTGTCTGCACCCCAGCCCATCCATGTACCGCTACCTCCTGTGACTCTCCTAGAGTTCCTGCTGTTGTTCCATCTCCATGGTCCCAGTGTACCATCTGGCCGTGTGCACCCTGCCATCTTCTCCAGGTCCTTTTTGTTCCTGCATACGCCTGCGGTTTGTCCTATACATCTGGACTAACATATAACACCTCTGCCATAACTCTAGTCCAGACTCTAGTCAAGTGACCCAGACAGGGGGACCGCGACCTGCACATCGGGAGCTGCGAAGCCCATATCCCCTTGTGGGGTTCCCTGGTGAAAACCTCCTGGCGTGTTCGACTCCGCACCTCTTTTCTGGGTAACGTCAACCACTTGGTACCTGATCCCAAATTCCGGATTCCGCACTAGTTCCTGACTGACTACCTTGTCCAGTATCCTACTCCTGAAACCCTGGACAAGCTTATGTAGTTAGCAATTCGAGTAGATCGTCGGATCAGGGAACGGAGAATGGAGAAAGGAGGAGGATCACCATTTCCCTCAGCTGTAGCCTTGGAAGAAGCAGAGGACTCCAGTGAACCCATGCAGAGTGGGGCCTTTCGTCTTTCTGCACAATTAAACTCCCATAGGCGATCGATGGGCCTATGCTTATATTGTGGAGCCAAGGGTCATTTTGCTAACGTTTGCACTCTGAAGTCGGGAAAAGACAAGACCCAGGATAAAAGGGGAGTTATTCCTAGGTCTGGTTGGAATCTCTCCTAAAAATTCAGTCTTGCTTCCAGTTCAAATTAGTCTACCTACTCAGCAAGTGGCAGTCAAGGCTTTTGTTGATTGTGGCGCAGCTGCCAACTTCATGGATATCTCTTTTGCCCAGTCCTGGAACATTCGTATACTAAAGTTGGAGCCTCCTGTGTCTATTTGTGGCCTGGACGGTAGCCCCCCCCCCCCCCCTCAGAGGGCAAGTTTCTCAGCAAACATTGCTTCCATAGTCTTAGGCCTTCCATGGTTGAAATCCCATAATCCATCCATCTGCTGGAAGACAGGAGAACTCTCGCAGTGGGGAACGGAGTGTACGGGAAGGTGTCTGTCTTTGCCAGTGTAATCCTATCAACTTATACCAGAGGGGCTACCGACTCCATATCATTCATTTGTGGATGTCTTCTCCAAGAAAGAGGCAGATACTCTTCCGCCATATCGACCTTATGACTGTGCCATCAGTCTGGTCTCTGAAGATAAGTTACCTAAGGGTAGATTATATGCACTTTCTTTGCCGGAAACCAAAGCTATGGAGGATTATAATAGGGAGAACCTAAGCAAAGGGTTTATTCATCCCTCAAAATCAACAGTAGGAGCAGGATTCTTCTTCGTGGCAAAGAAGGACGGCTCCTTACGTCCATGCATTGATTATAGAGGACTCAACAAGATCACTGTTTAGAACTCTTATCCTTTGCCTTTAATTTCCATGTTGTTCGATCAACTCCGGATGGCGGAAATCTTCTCTAAAATTGATCTTTGGGGCATATAACCTCAGACGAATTAAGGCCGGTGACGAGTGGAAGACGGCCTTCAACACTCATTCTGGGCATTATGAATCCCTTGTTTTGCCATTTGGATTGTCAAATGCTCCTGCCGTCTTCCAAGATTTTTTCAATGATGTGCTCCAAGAATTCCTGGGAAAATTTTGTTGTGGTCTACTTGGATGACATCCTGATATATTCATGGTCGCTTGAGCAGCATCAAGTCCATGTCCAGATGGTATTGCAAAAGCTCCGGGAGCACCTTCTATACGCCAAGTTAGAAAAATGTGAATTTGAAGTGAAGGAAGTCGCTTTATTAGGCTACATCATCTCTCCTAAGGGGTTCTCCATGGATCCCAGTAAGCTTCAAACAATTCAAGATTGGCACAACCTACTAACCTTAAAGCTATACAACGCTTTCTGTGATTTCCTAATTATTACAGATTTATTTGTTCATTTTCAGACATTGTTGCACCTATTGTTTCTTTGACCAAGAAAGTTGCGGATCCATCACATTGGTCACCTTCAGCTGTACAAGCTTTTCTCAAGTTAAAAAAAGCCTTTATATCCATACCTGTTCTTAGTCATCCAAATCCAGATCTGCCTTTTATTATGGAAGTGGATGCCTCTGAAGTAGGAGTGGGAGCAGTCCTATCACAGAAAAATCCCATGGATTCTAAACTTCACCCGTGCTCTCTTCTGTTTAGAAAATTCTCTCCTGCCGAAGCCAACTACGATGTTGGGAATCGTGAACTGCTTGCCATCAAGTGGGCTCTAGAAGAATGGAGGCATTGGTTGGAAGGCGCGAGACACGTGATTACAATCCTCACTGACCATGAAAACCTATCTTATATTGAATCAGCCAAGAGACTGAATCCAAGACAGGCACGTTGGGTGTTATTCTTCACTAGATTCAACTATGTGATCTCTTATCAGCCAGGATCAAAAGGCTTTTGTGATGTTTATTTGAATTATACTACTACCATTTGAAAGACCTGGAGTGACGCCGCCTTTTTCTGAATATATATATATATATATATATATATATATATATATATACATACATACATACATACATACATACATACATACATACATACATACATACATACATACATACATACGAACAAATACTCTCCCTCTGCGCTATTTAAATGATATAAATGGAGATTTAGAACAGGCTGCCTAATTCTGCAAAGTTCTCTATTAGGAGGAACTAAGTGTATGGAAATATGTAACAATAGAAGAATTGGCGCCGAGGGGTCACATCAACACGACCCCTGGGCGCTAATTCTTCTATTGTTACACATATATATATATATATATATATATATATATATATATATATATATATATATATATATATATATATATATATATATATATATATATATATATATAGGAAAAAAGGATTCAGGAGAATGCGCCCATAGTGTAAATCTGATTTATTTATAAAAACATACCAGTAAAACCAAATCACAGGTATAGATATAATAATACCTCTTCAGACCCACACTTTGGGCCAGTTTATGCATATAGGAAAATCCACAAGGCTAATGCACCAACCGCCGTGTCCAAAAGCCGGGACCGTGCACCGTGCTGCGCTCAGAAGCCCGTCCGGCCACCCGCAGTGATCACAGGGAGATGCAGAACCGAGTGAATGAGACGTCTAGCAAGCTCCGCCCCAACGCGTTTCGTAAACACTTCGTCAGGAGCCTCCTGAATCCTTTTTTCCCAGAAATTCACTCAAGGAGTCCTGAGTGCTTTGGAGAAGTGCAGCGGTGGTGGTTCATCAGTGTTAACAGCCAAGGTGTGGAATTACCTGTGGACTGCAAACCTTCATTAAGACTAACCAGCGCACCTGTACACCAATCTTTGCCCAATATATATATATATATATATATATATATATATATATATATATAAAAGAAACAGGAGGGGTTGAGGGATAAATAGCGACCAAGGTGTCAATAAAATGGGTTGCCAGTTAAAATATTATAAAGTATTTATTAACTTAACATAAAAGAAACACATAAAAAAATGGGGACAACAATATATACACACAACTGTAACTAAAAGCACTTAAATGAATATATGCACTTAAAAAATAATATAGAATTTTTCCTTATCTTAGAATGAGGTAGGTACAGGTCACCCAATGCGTTTCGTCTGATGAGACTTCTTCAAGGCGTATGGACAGAATGAGACAGTACATGTTTTATAGCCAAAGGTGATCAGTGGGAGGGCCATGACATCACATATAGTCATGTGATGCAATTACATATTAAATCCTATAAGGCTGTTTATATATCTAAAGCACTGCTTAACATGTTATTCTGGACTTAGTATAAGTAAAAACGAGTAGATGTACACTTAAAAAACGGATGAAACACACTGAAAAACGGCTCTGGAGTGATACAGGCTGAACTTCCACCATATTTCTGGTGGCGGCGGACCCGACGCGTCACTTCCGCCCCACTTCCGGTGCTTATTGCGCATGCGCCCGTGGCGATTCCATGTTCTTATCCAGTTCTCACTGTCAGTGGCTGTAGTTCACAGGGGGAAGGAGCCAGTCTTAGTTAAGTCCCAAAGGTGGAAGCCATTTTGGGTGTACTTGTGTCCATAGATCTCCTGGTAGCGGCGGCCATTTTCTAGTAGTTCATCTGACAATAGCATTTGTCAGATGCCCCGGTATCCATGGTAATAATTAAACATAGAATAAGAGAGAATAGGAGTATCAGGAGCATGTCATTGTTTTGTAAACACCTAGTTTTAACATTATTTAAGAGAACATAGCTAAACAGGATTGAAAAATAAAATTAAAATAAAAAAAGCTGTATATTTGTAAATGCTTATGATTGCGGACATCATTATGGGAATGTTATCTGCGGACATCATGGGAATATGATGTAGAGGTCATGCTTGGTATATAATTTAGTACCACATAGCTTGATAGTGCGGACATCATTATGGGAATGTTATTGCGGACATCATTATGGGAATTACTATAGCGGACACCATTATGGGAATATTATGGTATTGGACAGTGTAGTACCACAAAGTGGAGAATTTAACGGCTCATGCACATATGCAAATAAATAAGACTATTATATACATTAAGATTGATAAATATATAAGAGTTTGGCGTGAGTGGAATAAATATATAAAAGTTTGGCGTGAGTGGAAATAAATTGCCTCAAGGGTGGTGTTCATTAAAATACCGTGCCTATGTATAAGTTAAATCCCTTATGGGTATAGGGGATGGTACATACAGTGAAATGGTGCACATTATAAAAGTGAAATAATAATGTGCGTACAATGTGACTCAGTGGGTCCGTATGTGCATGGTGTGTGTTCCACTCTCAGGCCCCTATTCAGATTCGTTCTATACAGTACCTGATCTTCCCAGGTGGTCCCCCCTACTGGTACTGATCAGGCCCAACGCTGCTTGGCTTCCAAGATCGAACGTGTTTGGGCATTTTCAGTGTGGTTTGACTGTAGCAACGTTGTGCCTTCTAGGTCATCACTGCAAAAATATATATAAAAAAAATATATATATAAAAAGGACCCACTATGTGTATGGGTGTTCACGAAGTGATAATATGGATATGTGGTAGTAAGGTGCTGGTAAGAAAACGGGAGGGGGTGGAGGGTGGGGAGGGGATGTAGGGGTGGGGGGGAGCAGTGGGAGGGGAATACAGGTTTAATGACCAGGCTGAGCCGGAAAATAATTTTAGTACGGTGTCATAAAAAGGGAGCGATCTCGTAGTTGTCGTTGAATCCTTTCGGCTGTAATGTCTGTAATTGGAATATCCAATACATCTCACGACGTGACAATTTGTTGGCGAGATCCCCTCCTCTATCTCCTAGTTTCACCAGTGCAATGGCCTTGAAAGTCAAGGCTTCCAGATTTGAGTTATGCGTAGACATGAAATGTTTGGAGACAGCATGGCTCTCCACTTTGTTCCTGATGTTTCTCACATGTTCCTGTATCCTCATCTTCAGAGGTCTTTTCATTTTCCCAATGTATTGTTTGCCGCAATCGCACACCAGGAGGTATATGACCGATTGGGTTGTTGCAGTTCATAGAAAAAGACAGTTGAGATGATCCGCAACAAGAAAACCCTTTATTACCATAAATATTGTAGAAGAATAAGTAAGTATACATAAAAGGGTCTATAAACCAGATACCTATACTTGCTGTGGAAATCCGTCGCAGGCAAAGGTTGGTGTTGCTCCCCAGAGTCCGAAAGTCAAAATAGAAGAAGAGTGAAAAGAAGAAAAGAAAAAACTATGCGCTCAGGTGAGTAGCACTGCACTAAGATTGTCAGCAGCCTCCTGTAGAAGGGAATTGCCAGTCCCTTAAAGCAAAACTAACAAATGAATAACAAGTGGCGCTTGACAATCAGAAAAGTAAAAAACATTTATTTATATAAAATGTATCTGGATTACAACAACCTCCCGGGAGTAAGAAACAATATTAAAAATGTCACAATGATATGGATATGCACTGCATTATAGCTTCATAATCAATTTATAGAACATGAATTATAAGTAGAGATGAGCGCCTGAAATTTTTGGGGTTTTTGTTTTGGTTTTGGGTTCGGTTCCGCGGCCGTGTTTTGGGTTCGACCGCGTTTTGGCAAAACCTCACCGAATTTTTTTTGTCGGATTCGGGTGTGTTTTGGATTCGGGTGTTTTTTTCAAAAAACACTAAAAAACAGCTTAAATCATAGAATTTGGGGGTCATTTTGATCCCAAAGTATTATTAACCTCAAAAACCATAATTTACACTCATTTTCAGTCTATTCTGAATACCTCACACCTCACAATATTATTTTTAGTCCTAAAATTTGCACCGAGGTCGCTGTGTGAGTAAGATAAGCGACCCTAGTGGCCGACACAAACACCGGGCCCATCTAGGAGTGGCACTGCAGTGTCACGCAGGATGTCCCTTCCAAAAAACCCTCCCCAAACAGCACATGACGCAAAGAAAAAAAGAGGCGCAATGAGGTAGCTGTGTGAGTAAGATTAGCGACCCTAGTGGCCGACACAAACACCGGGCCCATCTAGGAGTGGCACTGCAGTGTCACGCAGGATGGCCCTTCCAAAAAACCCTCCCCAAACAGCACATGACGCAAAGAAAAAAAGAGGCGCAATGAGGTAGCTGTGTGAGTAAGATTAGCGACCCTAGTGGCCGACACAAACACCGGGCCCATCTAGGAGTGGCACTGCAGTGTCACGCAGGATGGCCCTTCCAAAAAACCCTCCCCAAACAGCACATGACGCAAAGAAAAAAAGAGGCGCAATGAGGTAGCTGTGTGAGTAAGATTAGCGACCCTAGTGGCCGACACAAACACCGGGCCCATCTAGGAGTGGCACTGCAGTGTCACGCAGGATGTCCCTTCCAAAAAACCCTCCCCAAACAGCACATGACGCAAAGAAAAAAAGAGGCGCAATGAGGTAGCTGTGTGAGTAAGATTAGCGACCCTAGTGGCCGACACAAACACCGGGCCCATCTAGGAGTGGCACTGCAGTGTCACGCAGGATGGCCCTTCCAAAAAACCCTCCCCAAACAGCACATGACGCAAAGAAAAAAAGAGGCGCAATGAGGTAGCTGTGTGAGTAAGATTAGCGACCCTAGTGGCCGACACAAACACCGGGCCCATCTAGGAGTGGCACTGCAGTGTCACGCAGGATGTCCCTTCCAAAAAACCCTCCCCAAACAGCACATGACGCAAAGAAAAAAAGAGGCGCAATGAGGTAGCTGACTGTGTGAGTAAGATTAGCGACCCTAGTGGCCGACACAAACACCGGGCCCATCTAGGAGTGGCACTGCAGTGTCACGCAGGATGTCCCTTCCAAAAAAACCCTCCCCAATCAGCACATGATGCAAAGAAAAAGAAAAGAAAAAAGAGGTGCAAGATGGAATTGTCCTTGGGCCCTCCCACCCACCCTTATGTTGTATAAACAAAACAGGACATGCACACTTTAACCAACCCATCATTTCAGTGACAGGGTCTGCCACACGACTGTGACTGATATGACGGGTTGGTTTGGACCCCCCCCAAAAAAGAAGCAATTAATCTCTCCTTGCACAAACTGGCTCTACAGAGGCAAGATGTCCACCTCATCTTCACCCTCCGATATATCACCGTGTACATCCCCCTCCTCACAGATTATCAATTCGTCCCCACTGGAATCCACCATCTCAGCTCCCTGTGTACTTTGTGGAGGCAATTGCTGCTGGTCAATGTCTCCGCGGAGGAATTGATTATAATTCATTTTAATGAACATCATCTTCTCCACATTTTCTGGATGTAACCTCGTACGCCGATTGCTGACAAGGTGAGCGGCGGCACTAAACACTCTTTCGGAGTACACACTTGTGGGAGGGCAACTTAGGTAGAATAAAGCCAGTTTGTGCAAGGGCCTCCAAATTGCCTCTTTTTCCTGCCAGTATAAGTACGGACTGTGTGACGTGCCTACTTGGATGCGGTCACTCATATAATCCTCCACCATTCTATCAATGTTGAGAGAATCATATGCAGTGACAGTAGACGACATGTCCGTAATCGTTGTCAGGTCCTTCAGTCCGGACCAGATGTCAGCATCAGCAGTCGCTCCAGACTGCCCTGCATCACCGCCAGCGGGTGGGCTCGGAATTCTGAGCCTTTTCCTCGCACCCCCAGTTGCGGGAGAATGTGAAGGAGGAGATGTTGATAGGTCGCGTTCCGCTTGACTTGACAATTTTGTCACCAGCAGGTCTTTCAACCCCAGCAGACCTGTGTCTGCCGGAAAGAGAGATCCAAGGTAGGCTTTAAATCTAGGATCGAGCACGGTGGCCAAAATGTAGTGCTCTGATTTCAACAGATTGACCACCCGTGAATCCTTGTTAAGCGAATTAAGGGCTGCATCCACAAGTCCCACATGCCTAGCGGAATCGCTCCCTTTTAGCTCCTTCTTCAATGCCTCCAGCTTCTTCTGCAAAAGCCTGATGAGGGGAATGACCTGACTCAGGCTGGCAGTGTCTGAACTGACTTCACGTGTGGCAAGTTCAAAGGGCATCAGAACCTTGCACAACGTTGAAATCATTCTCCACTGCACTTGAGACAGGTGCATTCCATCTCCTATATCGTGCTCAATTGTATAGGCTTGAATGGCCTTTTGCTGCTCCTCCAACCTCTGAAGCATATAGAGGGTTGAATTCCACCTCGTTACCACTTCTTGCTTCAGATGATGGCAGGGCAGGTTCAGTAGTTTTTGGTGGTGCTCCAGTCTTCTGTACGTGGTGCCTGTACGCCGAAAGTGTCCCGCAATTTTTCTGGCCACCGACAGCATCTCTTGCACGCCCCTGTCGTTTTTTAAAAAATTCTGCACCACCAAATTCAAGGTATGTGCAAAACATGGGACGTGCTGGAATTTGCCCATATTTAATGCACACACAATATTGCTGGCGTTGTCCGATGCCACAAATCCACAGGAGAGTCCAATTGGGGTAAGCCATTCCGCGATGATCTTCCTCAGTTGCCGTAAGAGGTTTTCAGCTGTGTGCGTATTCTGGAAAGCGGTGATACAAAGCGTAGCCTGCCTAGGAAAGAGTTGGCGTTTGCGAGATGCTGCTACTGGTGCCGCCGCTGCTGTTCTTGCGGCGGGAGTCCATACATCTACCCAGTGGGCTGTCACAGTCATATAGTCCTGACCCTGCCCTGCTCCACTTGTCCACATGTCCGTGGTTAAGTGGACATTGGGTACAACTGCATTTTTTAGGACACTGGTGAGTCTTTTTCTGACGTCCGTGTACATTCTCGGTATCGCCTGCCTAGAGAAGTGGAACCTAGATGGTATTTGGTAACGGGGGCACACTGCCTCAATAAATTGTCTAGTTCCCTGTGAACTAACGGCGGATACCGGACGCACGTCTAACACCAACATAGTTGTCAAGGACTCAGTTATCCGCTTTGCAGTAGGATGACTGCTGTGATATTTCATCTTCCTCGCAAAGGACTGTTGAACAGTCAATTGCTTACTGGAAGTAGTACAAGTGGGCTTACGACTTCCCCTCTGGGATGACCATCGACTCCCAGCGGCAACAACAGCAGCGCCAGCAGCAGTAGGCGTTACACGCAAGGATGCATCGGAGGAATCCCAGGCAGGAGAGGACTCGTCAGAATTGCCAGTGACATGGCCTGCAGGACTATTGGCATTCCTGGGGAAGGAGGAAATTGACACTGAGGGAGTTGGTGGGGTGGTTTGCGTGAGCTTGGTTACAAGAGGAAGGGATTTACTGGTCAGTGGACTGCTTCCGCTGTCACCCAAAGTTTTTGAACTTGTCACTGACTTATTATGAATGCGCTGCAGGTGACGTATAAGGGAGGATGTTCCGAGGTGGTTAACGTCCTTACCCCTACTTATTACAGCTTGACAAAGGGAACACACGGCTTGACACCTGTTGTCCGCATTTCTGGTGAAATACCTCCACACCGAAGAGCTGATTTTTTTGGTATTTTCACCTGGCATGTCAACGGCCATATTCCTCCCACGGACAACAGGTGTCTCCCCGGGTGCCTGACTTAAACAAACCACCTCACCATCAGAATCCTCCTGGTCAATTTCCTCCCCAGCGCCAGCAACACCCATATCCTCCTCATCCTGGTGTACTTCAACACTGACATCTTCAATCTGACTATCAGGAACTGGACTGCGGGTGCTCCTTCCAGCACTTGCAGGGGGCGTGCAAATGGTGGAAGGCGCATGCTCTTCACGTCCAGTGTTGGGAAGGTCAGGCATCGCAACCGACACAATTGGACTCTCCTTGTGGATTTGGGATTTCAAAGAACGCACAGTTCTTTGCGGTGCTTTTGCCAGCTTGAGTCTTTTCAGTTTTCTAGCGAGAGGCTGAGTGCTTCCATCCTCATGTGAAGCTGAACCACTAGCCATGAACATAGGCCAGGGCCTCAGCCGTTCCTTGCCACTCCGTGTGGTAAATGGCATATTGGCAAGTTTACGCTTCTCCTCCGACAATTTTATTTTAGGTTTTGGAGTCCTTTTTTTACTGATATTTGGTGTTTTGGTTTTGACATGCTCTGTACTATGCCATTGGGCATCGGCCTTGGCAGACGACGTTGCTGGCATTTCATCGTCTCGGCCATGACTAGTGGCAGCAGCTTCAGCACGAGGTGGAAGTGGATCTTGATCTTTCCCTAATTTTGGAACCTCAACATTTTTGTTCTCCATATTTTAATAGGCACAACTAAAAGGCACCTCAGGTAAACAATGGAGATGGATGGATTGGATACTAGTATACAATTATGGACGGGCTGCCGAGTGCCGACACAGAGGTAGCCACAGCCGTGAACTACCGCACTGTACTGTGTCTGCTGCTAATATATAGACTGGTTGATAAAGAGATAGTATACTCGTAACTAGTATGTATGTATAAAGAAAGAAAAAAAAACCACGGTTAGGTGGTATATACAATTATGGACGGGCTGCCGAGTGCCGACACAGAGGTAGCCACAGCCGTGAACTACCGCACTGTACTGTGTCTGCTGCTAATATATAGACTGGTTGATAAAGAGATAGTATACTCGTAACTAGTATGTATGTATAAAGAAAGAAAAAAAAACCACGGTTAGGTGGTATATACAATTATGGACGGGCTGCCGAGTGCCGACACAGAGGTAGCCACAGCCGTGAACTACCGCACTGTACTGTGTCTGCTGCTAATATATAGACTGGTTGATAAAGAGATAGTATACTCGTAACTAGTATGTATGTATAAAGAAAGAAAAAAAAACCACGGTTAGGTGGTATATACAATTATGGACGGGCTGCCGAGTGCCGACACAGAGGTAGCCACAGCCGTGAACTACCGCACTGTACTGTGTCTGCTGCTAATATATAGACTGGTTGATAAAGAGATAGTATACTCGTAACTAGTATGTATGTATAAAGAAAGAAAAAAAAACCACGGTTAGGTGGTATATACAATTATGGACGGGCTGCCGAGTGCCGACACAGAGGTAGCCACAGCCGTGAACTACCGCACTGTACTGTGTCTGCTGCTAATATATAGACTGGTTGATAAAGAGATAGTATACTCGTAACTAGTATGTATGTATAAAGAAAGAAAAAAAAACCACGGTTAGGTGGTATATACAATTATGGACGGGCTGCCGAGTGCCGACACAGAGGTAGCCACAGCCGTGAACTACCGCACTGTACTGTGTCTGCTGCTAATATAGACTGGTTGATAAAGAGATAGTATACTACTAATATTATATACTGGTGGTCAGGTCACTGGTCACTAGTCACACTGGCAGTGGCACTCCTGCAGCAAAAGTGTGCACTGTTTAATTTTAATATAATATTATGTACTCCTGGCTCCTGCTATAACCTATAACTGGCACTGCAGTAGTGCTCCCCAGTCTCCCCCACAATTATAAGCTGTGTGAGCTGAGCAGTCAGACAGATATATAATATATATATAGATGATGCAGCACACTGGCCTGAGCCTGAGCAGTGCACACAGATATGGTATGTGACTGACTGAGTCACTGTGTGTATCGCTTTTTTCAGGCAGAGAACGGATATATTAAATAAACTGCACTGTGTGTCTGGTGGTCACTCACTATATAATATATTATGTACTCCTGGCTCCTGCTATAACCTATAACTGGCACTGCAGTAGTGCTCCCCAGTCTCCCCCACAATTATAAGCTGTGTGAGCTGAGCAGTCAGACAGATATATATAATATTATATATAGATAATAGATGATGCAGCACACTGGCCTGAGCCTGAGCAGTGCACACAGATATGGTATGTGACTGAGTCACTGTGTGCTGTGTATCGCTTTTTTTCAGGCAGAGAACGGATTATAAATAAAAGTGGTGGTCACTGGTCACTATCAGCAAAACTCTGCACTGTACACTACTGAGTACTCCTAATGCTCCCCAAAATTAGTAAATCAAGTGTCTCTCTAATCTATTCTAATTCTAAACGGAGAGGACGCCAGCCACGTCCTCTCCCTATCAATCTCAATGCACGTGTGAAAATGGCGGCGACGCGGGCTCCTTATATAGAATCCGAGTCTCGCGATAGAATCCGAGCCTCGCGAGAATCCGACAGCGTCATGATGACGTTCGGGCGCGCTCGGGTTAACCGAGCAAGGCGGGAAGATCCGAGTCGCTCGGACCCGTGAAAAAAAACATGAAGTTCTGGCGGGTTCGGATTCAGAGAAACCGAACCCGCTCATCTCTAATTATAAGTAATCTTATTCATATGTGACTATTTCTTAATAACACCTGGAAGGTTTTAGACCATGCTGGGTTCACTATGTGCACACAATAAATATAAAATGTATAAAGCTGTAAAATGCTTAATCTGAACAAGAGTCACTCACGGCTGTATGTTTTGAAGGGATTGTATGTATCACAAATCCATAGCAATAAGCAGCTGGTGCAAGAGAGAAAATTTAAAAATACAACCTCCGCTGGGCAGGAGCCTATTCAGTCCTTGCTCCCTGGTGTCGTCCCGCCGTCCCAACAGAGACACACACCAGAGCCTAAGCGGATGCAACTGATGCCGCACCGTGCAGAGAGTCCCGACAAGCCGTCCCCGCTGATCCACACCACCTCCGGTACCTCCGCACTTTCAAGATGGAGGCTGTATGCTGGTATTCCGGAGTGTCTATGTTGATTTATCTGGGTGTATTCGGCCAACAAACGGCCTGTCTTAAGTGAAGCAGACACCCGGTGTGAACTCTATGCACCGGTCTGCGCCGGGCTGAGGGGAACGGCACCTGTAGCTTCCACCTCCCCGATTTGAGGTGGACGGCTGAGGCTGTAGGAATGTAAACTGCAATGCAGGTATTCCTAATTGCGGTGGTTGAAAACCGGGCTCCTGTGCACGGTTTGGAAGTATTACGGCAACTGGCAGTGTTGATCCTTGAGAAACAAAAGCCTGTATCCTTTCTGATTGTCAAGCGCCACTTGTTATTCATTTGTTAAGAGAGAAAAGAAGACTCTATTTTGGGGGCACTCTTTGAAATACAGGACAGGGCTATTGTTATCCTAGTTGTCTTAAAATATAACCTTTATTGATCCATTAAAATGTAACAAACATAAACATAAAGAACTACACATTGATCTCCATAAAAGTACTACAACACAACTATTCATGTGTGTTGATTAAATAACCAATATTGTTCCTCACTGTTAATAAATCAATCAATACCCCCTGTAGGTATGCCACTTCCATATAACTTGTTGTGAACTTCACAAGTGTGGCTACACCCAGGATTAACGATAATGATAAAGGGTTATCCCCCACTAAGACTGAAAATTGTATTAAAAGTTTACCGTCTCAGCATACACAGACATCAAAAATCTTCCATTAGTGTTTATACTTTAGTCAGAAAAACTTAGCTGTATTTTCCTTTAGATCTCATTGTAGGTTTTTCAACACCATAATTGTAACACTCCTTAATAATACTGTTACTGAAAGTGGTAACAATTTTAAAGAGCTACAAAAACCTGTACCCAAGTAACCAGAAGTAGTTAAACATTAAAGAAAGTCACTGTGTATCACATTAGTCTTCCCCCTTTCAGTTTGTAAAAACAATGGGTATTTGTTTTAGAGGAAGATCAGCAACTCATAACCCGTTGCTTCTGCGGTCTCTCCGTCATGAGTTTAGACAAAATTGTCGACACAGCGGCCGGCAGATGAGAGAGCAGCGGTCTGAGATTAGCTGATTAGAAGGAAGATAGAAGCCGTACTGCTTTCCCCGTTAGGATGATCACAGTGTCCTGATATCATAAAGACATTGCAGAACACTATGCCATAATTCAGGAATGAGTGTTGGCCGAAAATAGTTGATCACAATTATTCCTGATTAATATACCATTAATTAGGTCTTCGATTCACACAATTTGCATAAATATTTATTATGCCTGATACCATAGGGATATTGCAGGGCATCACAACATAACATAAGAATGTGAGCTGGCCGAAGATAAAAAGTCAAAAGTATTTCTTGAATAGTAAGCACAGGACCAGCATGTATGTTTGCAGCATGAATCAAGGTCCTTAGTACACACAGTCTGCACAATTAATAAACCTCTGTTTTGATTAAAGGACGGCCAAATCACAGTCAAACTGTTTCAACTACCTTTGTCAAAAAAAAAATGTTTATGTGGATAACAAAATAACACTGCTAGATTCCTTCTTGTAATTTTGTTGCAATGTCTGTGTAAAATTTACCATAATTGTATCAGACCAAAGTTCTAAAATATTAGCAGTCACAAAGCAGTTATTATGAGAACTCGTATCAAAGAAGGAGGAAGACCTTAATTACAGCAGACCTTACCACCCCGTAACAGCCGTTTTCCCGTCATGAATTAGGGTCTCAGGACCAATACAGCGGACGGTGAGCGAGTGGACAGGGGCAGATCAGGTATCGTCTGTAGGAAGAAAGAAAGTGGCCGTACTGCTGTCCACGTTAGAGCGGTTGCAGCACCTTGGTGTCATGAGACATAGCAAGGACGCTGCACCGCAATCGTGGATGAGAGCTGGCCGAGGTGTTACCGTCTATGCAAATGAGACTAACGGTCCCGGGTGGAACAAAGGGTATCGATTGAATCAGTGGTTAGACAGTTTCTCGCGGCGGTATTGCCATGATAACGCGTTTCACCCGTAGGGCTTGTTCACATCACTGCACCGTCTGACATCTGTTGTAAAGAGTACTGTCAGTCACTATATTGACTAGTTCCTCCTATCACATTTAGGTTAGATTGATTGGCGCTGACATTATCCAATACGATTTGTGGGGGGAAGGGAAAAAAAAGTGTATGTTGTATTCTCACAGCTCGTTCCACCAAGAGCCTAACAATTTACACCTGTAGCTTGTGATCATCAAAATTAACCCCGTAGATAACCCACATAGAGGCCTATTAAAAATAAACCTCATTATTACAAGGGTTAAAATAGAAATGAAACAAAACGAAACGAAAAAAGTGAAACATACCAGATATATACTATAACAGAATTGCTATTATTATCATAGTACTACCACGCATATTATGCTTGCAATAATACCACATCTGCAGTGCACAGCAATTAATCATCACTAATTGAAAACTATCCCCATAAAGGTAGTTATACTGAAAGGGGGGGAAAAAAAAAAAATTGCCATTGTTAGTCTATTCTCAGATTTCTAAAGATTCTGCAGACCAAATCTCTAAACAATCAGTTCCTCAAAAAGTCCTCATATAAAATCAGTAATGTCTGCAAAAATATAGTCACCTTCATAAAGTGTATCAGGCTAATAAAGTATAGTTAAAAGGCCATACTTTTTATTTTTACAGAACATGATCCTAGTGAAAAAATGTCTTGTCTGAGTATAAGATGGATGAAAGATAACTTAGTCTGCAGAAAAATTATATTTTATTATATTCATTGAAACAAAGGGGATATATACATATACATACACACACACACACACACACACACACACACACACACACACACACACACACACACACACACAGACACATAGACACATAGACACATATACATATATATATATATATATATATATATATATATATATGCGTGTGTGTGTGCGCGCACATATATATGCGCATACCCGCACCAACACACACACACACACACACACACACACACACACACACACACACACACACACACATATATATATATATACTAGCAGAACCATGGTAGTTCAATGGAATACAGAACAAGGGAAAAAACAAAAGAATCTACAGCATTTATAACAACTTTTAACCGACATGAGAAATCCATCAGGGATTCATTCAGAAATCATTGGAGGATTTTACTCAGGATTTTACTCATGGATCCCATCCTTAAAGAAATTCTCCCTCCTCGCCCAGAAATCATTTTTAAGAAATCACAGAACCTGAAAGATCTCTTAGCCCCGAGCATGCTGAGGATTAATCAAGAGAAGGACCAGACATGGTCTAAATGTGTAGGTTCCTACAAATGTGGGCGATGCAATGTCTGCAGATACTTACACCCCAACAGGAAGTCCTTTACAGATATGGAAAAGAAAAAAGGAATATAAGATCAAGGATTACATGAACTGCAACACCCAATCGGTCATATACCTCCTGGAGTGCGATTGCGGCAAACCATACATTGGGAAAATGAAAAGACCTCTGAAGATGAGGATACAGGAACATGTGAGAAACATCAGGAACAAAGTGGAGAGCCATGCTGTCTCCAAACATTTCATGTCTACGCATAACTCAAATCCGGAAGCCTTGACTTTCAAGGCCATTGAACTGGTGAAACTAGGAGATAGAGGAGGGGATCTCGCCAACAAATTGTCACGTCGTGAGATGTATTGGATATCCAATTACAGACATTACAGCCAAAAGGATTCAACGACAACTACGAGATCGCTCCCTTTTTATGACACCGTACTAAAATTATTTTCCGGCTCAGCCTTGTCATTGAACCTGTATTTCCCTCCCACTGCTCCCCCCCCCATCCCCTCCGCCTTCTTTACAGGTGGCCTACTGGTCCCAGCAAGCCTGCCCCAGCATGCTGGCACTTGGAGAACCACAAGTGCCAGCATGCCCGGACATAAATGGCCTGCTGGCACCTGTTGCCCACCTGTAAAGAAAATATTAAAATAAAAACACCACACAGTCTTAAAAAATAAGGTTTATTGCACAGGGTCTTCACCTGGGGGCCTTTAAGCTCTTTTGCATGGCCGCCGCTTCCCCAGGGCTTCAGGCGTCTTCACCTGGGGGGGGCCGCCACCTCCCCAGGGCTTCCAGCGTCTTCCTCTGACGTCTTCACCTGGGAGGCGGCGGCCTTAAAGCTCCTTTGCATGGCCGCCGCCTTCCCCAGGGCTTCCAGCGTCTTCACCTGGTGGGCGGCGGCTGCTAAGCTCTTTTGCATAGCCGCCGCCCATCCAGGACTTCCGGCGTCTTCAACCTTCAGGAGCTCTTCTCCGCTCCTCCTGCGCCGTCGGACTGACAGACGCTCCCTCGCGCTGACTTATATAAGCGAAGATGCGGCGAGCCGTGATTGGCTCGCGGTGGCCATCTTCAATTTAAAAAATGACGCTGAGGCGCCATTTTTGAAATGGGTTACCGCTCCGCTGCTCAAACTCTGCACCGCCGCCCGCACCCACGCCGCCCGCACCGCCGCACCCACGCCGCCCGCACCCCCGCTGCCCGCACCCACGCCGCCAGCACCTCCGCCGACGCCCGCACCTCTGCCGCGCCCACAACAGTGATTGACATCGGATCCAGTGACGGATCCGCTGGCCAATCACTGTGGCCTCACTGACAGGGACGTGCTTTCATGGGTTGAAAGTACGTCCCTGTGTGAAAGCGGCACCACTAATGGTGCCGCTTTCCCATGATTTTTTAATGGGCTTTTAATGCCCATTGCTAGGCCCCGCCCGCACCCGCCCCCCGCTCCCCATACCTTTCCCTATCTGACAGGGAGGCACCACGATCGGTGCCTCCCAAACACTTTTACACAGGACTCGGATGATTAGGATAATATAAAGCAAATACTTATGACACAGAATATGTGTCATAAGTATCTTCTTTATATTATTTTAATCAGTAATGACAGGGGAGGCACTGCCTCCCCTGATTGCACGTCCCTGGATTCCACAAGCCGCAAGCTTGCGGCGGCGTGAGGATGGCTTGTGGAATCAGAATCACAGTTCCTTATTTAAATACTGGTCATATGTCAGAACACCACCAAGTTATTTCCTGCCTAGACGATACTGATACCAAGGGAGATAACAGATTCGTGACAGAGTGATACACAACTTATCATCAGGTGGTTGGAATTACACCTAATACGGTACTCCTTCAATTCACGAGAGTGTGGCTATTGGTGAAGGGTACCTAAGATTTGACAATATTACACTAGGAGGCGCCTATTTTAATTTGTTTTTTTCATATATATATATATATATATATATATATATAGTAAGCTTGCGAGCAGGGCCTTCCTACCTCTATGACTGTTTGTTATCACCCAGTTTGTTATATCATTGTTATTTCCAATTGTAAAGCACAACGGAATTTGCTGCACTATATAAGAACCTGTTAATAATAATTATATATATATAAATATATACTGCTCAAAAAAATAAAGGGAACACTAAAATAACACATCCTAGATCTGAATGAATGAAATATTCTTATTAAATACTTTGTTCTTTACATAGTTGAATGTGCTGACAACAAAATCACGCAAAAATTATCAATGGAAATCAAATTTATTAACCCATGGAGGTCTGGATTTGGAGTCACACTCAAAATTAAAGTGGAAAAACACACTACAGGCTGTTCCAACTTTGATGTAATGTCCTTAAAACAAGTCAAAATGAGGCTCAGTAGTGTCTGTGGCCTCCACGTGCCTGAATGACCTCCTTACAATGCCTGGGCATGGTCCTGATGAGGTGGCAGATGGTCTCCTGAGGGATCTCCTCCCAGACCTGGACTAAAGCATCCGCCAACTCCTGGACAGTCTGTGGTGCAACGTGGCATTGGTTGATGGAGCGAGACATGATGTCCCAGATGTGCTCAATTGGATTCAGGACTGGTGAACGGGCGGGCCAGTCCATAGCATCAATGCCTTCGTCTTGCAGTAACTGCTGACACACTCCAGCCACATGAGGTCTAGCATTGTCTTGCATTAGGAGGAACCCAGGGCCAACCGCACCAGCATATGGTCTCACAAGGGGTCTGAGGATCTCATCTCGGTACCTAATGGCAGTCAGGCTACCTCTGGCGAGCACATGGAGGGCTGTGCGGCCCCCCAAAGAAATGCCACCCCACACCATTACTGACCCACTGCCAAACCAGTCATGCTGAAGGATGTTGCAGGCAGCAGAACGTTCTCCTTGGCGTCTCCTGACTCTGTCACGTCTGTCACATGTGCTCAGTGAGAACCTGCTTTCATCTGTGAAGAGCACAGGGCGCCAGTGGCGAATTTGCCAATCTTGGTGTTCTCTGGCAAATGCCAAACGTCCTGCACGGTGTTGGGCTGTAATCACAACCCCCACCTGTGGGAGTCGGGCCCTCATACCACCCTCATGGAGTCTGTTTCTGATCGTTTGAGTAGACACATGCACATTTGTGGCTTGCTGGAGGTAATTTTGCAGGGCTCTGGCAGTGCTCCTCCTGTTCCTCCTTGCACAAAGGCGGAGGTAGCGGTCCTGCTGCTGGGTTGTTGCCCTCTTACGGCCTCCTCCACGTCACCGGATGTACTGGCCTGTCTCCTCGTAGCGCCTCCATGCTCTGGGCACTACGCTGACAGACACAGCAAACCTTCTTGCCACAGTTCGCATTGATGTGCCATCCTGGATGAGCTGCACTACCTGAGCCACTTGTGTGGGTTGTAGGGAGGTCATACAGGCACATGGAGGCCACACACACTACTGAGCCTCATTTTGACTTGTTTTAAGGACATTACATCAAAGTTGGATCAGCCTGTAGTGTGTTTTTCCACTTTAATTTTGAGTGTGACTCCAAATCCAGACCTCCATGGGTTAATGCATTTGATTTCCATTGATAATTTTAGTGTGATTTTGTTCTCAGCACATTTAACTATGTAAAGAACAAAATATTTAATAAGAATATCTAATTCATTCAGATCTAGGATGTGTTATTTTAGTGTTCCCTTTATTTTTTTGAGCAGTATATATATATATATATATATATATATATATATATATATATATATATATATGTATATGTATATATATATATATATATATATATATATATATATATGTATGTATATGTTTATGTTTGGTGACCGGCACTCCTTAGCTGACATTATATTTGCCCAGGTGCCCTCCCTGATGTCACACACCAATAAGTACAAAGATAAGTCCAGGCGGCACTCACAGGTCTTGAACAATAAATGATACACATGGATTCCCCCTACATGACTAATGTTTTGATTTTTACTCAATCATCATCAGGATCTAACAACCATCACAATACAAAAAACAAACTTTTATAACTCACCCAGTGAGATCCCGCCTTTTCCAAACGGCACTCAATACCACTCACATTATGCCTCAGTGCCCTCCCACGGGTGTACACATGCAGGCAGAAACGGGCAGCACTCACAGGGTTTGAAGCAGCAGCATAAATGAAGAGATGAGGTCTCAAATGCTGATTAACGGTTCAGTAATTTATATATATATATATATATATATACACACACACACACACACACACACACACACACACACACATATATACATATATATATATATATATATATATATATATAATACATATTTTATTAACTTAGTCAAGTATTTATTTCTGAATACTGGTTTATAATGTATTGGTAAATACAAACATTATATCAAACACATAGCCAGGGAAGAAGAACCCAATGAGGTGCGCACTTCACTGAATAACTTCAAGTACAGCTCATGAAGTCGGCGGGGGTGCGGGGGCTTTGCGTCGGGGAGGAGTGACTGTGGGTGCCGCCGCGGACGGAAGTGGGATGGGGGTGTGGGTGTGCAGCGCTTTTTGGTGTCACCCCATTGAAGGGTTACATCCGGGTGCGGCCCGCACCCTCTGCACCCTCCTCATGACGTCACTGACACAAACCCCCTCCCCCACCAAAAAAAAGCCCCAGGTGCACATCTCTACTTAAATTGGGCCTTTTTTGTTCCCAGAGTATTATTAATTTCAATAACATTAATTTCCAGTCATTTCCAATCAATTCTTACCACCTCACAGCTTACAATATTATTTTCACCATTATTGGGCAAAGGCTGAAATGACCTGATTGGTTATTAAGCGACAGAGCAGCAGCACAAACACGTCAGTTTATAGCACATCTGTGAAACATTGCCACACAGCAGTGTCAGAAATGAAAGATGGTGCAATATGAAATTATCCTTGGGCACTCCCTCCCATGCAGAGTTTAAGAAACCAAGCACTTCATCGACAAGGACTGACATTTTTGTGGCTGAAGTGCTTGCTTTGTTTGGTCCGCCACAAATTTTTTTTTGGAAGGATTACCTCCTATCACTAATGAGGAGGTTGTTGATGAGGGTGCTAATTACATTATATTCTTGTAAAATAAATTTCATGAACCCGCTGCAAATTACATACGTAACATGGAGAAGATAACTAATGACCCTACTTCTATTAAGCTTGGCTTCGCAAATAGGGCAGATGTCTTCACAAACATTGTAAGGATTTAGATAAAAATAATCCCACACCCAAGAGATGGCTTTTTTAGTCTTATGCCTAGGCATCAGAATGGCTTTCTTTTTGTCAAGGGAAAGAACTTTAGCCACTGGTGGCTGACTTACACAAACAACATCATCAACATCCTCATAATCAGTGTCAGATAGTAGTAGTACTGTTACGCACACCAGTGCTAACAGGAGTATACCGGTGTATGAACAGAGAGGGAAGCGAAGCAAACGAACTCACAGACAGTATAACATAACATACACAGGAGGTGATGGAATAACTAATAAACACAAAGTGAACGGAGAAGCCCAAAGGCTCAGGAATTGGGTGTCTCCCTAGTGTCAGGAATGCTCAGATGGAATAGAGCGGACAATGAAGCGATGTGTAGTGATTTAACATGTGGAGCACCTGAAATGATGTTGCTAAGAGCAACAGAGAAAACCCCAAAGGGTTACCAACGGGTGTGGGAATAAACTCCTTGGTCAGAGATAGAAATATAGACACAAGGAGAGTGTCCACAATCCTAACCCCCACTTGCAGGGCACAGGTTCAGCTTACTGCCACTAAACTGACACTTGGACGCCCTGCACAGTGAGGGAGGATTAAGCAAGCAGGTCTGAGAGTACAGCCGCAAACCTGCTGGGTTCACAGAATAGCAAAAGAACCCCAGCAGGTCAAACAACTGACTCCAGTCTTACTGCTAGGTCCGGATTGGCAGAATGAAGTACCGAATCCCAAGGCCTATTCGCAGTAAGCAACAAGTAAATACAAAGTCACACAGTACTAGCTAACTCTCTGGAACTGACTAACAAACAAAGATTCAGCAGCATTTGCCTAGCCTGAGAGGATGGTTTATATAGCAGGTGCTGTCCACGCCCCACTCAGACCTCACAGACTGTGAGCACAAAACCAGCGCCGGATTCCCTGCCGTGCACAGAGCCTGTAACCACTACACAGTAAAAACCCGGACCGGAGTATCAGCTGCGCTCAGGTTACTTCGCTAACACTTGCCTCCCGGTTGCCATGGCGATGTGGCAGCACAGAGCAGGAGATCCTAACAGTACCCCCCCTCTGACGAGGGGTCAAAGAACCCCTACCACCGGGTTTATCGGGGAACTGCGAGAAGAAAGAGCGTATCAGTCTGGGGGCATGAAGATCACAACTGCGCACCCACGACCACTCCTCCGGGCCATACCCCTTCCAGTGCACCAAAAATGACAGCCGACCCCGAACCATCTTGGAGTCAAGAACCCTTTCAACCACAAACTCCCTCTGACCCCGTATCAGAAGAGGAGAAGGTCTTCCACTGGAAGAAGGATTATTAACCGCCAGTTTTAAAAGGGAACAATTAAATGTTTTATTGATACCCAATGAACGGGGCAGATCTAACTGAAATGCCACCGGATTGATAACCCTGGTGATCTTATAAGGGCCGATGAACCGGGGGCCAAACTTATGAAATGGCTGTCTCAACTTCAAATTCTTGGTGGACAACCAGACGAAGTCTCCTAATTTGAAGCTGCAGGGTCTTCTCCGCTTATCAAAAACCCTTTTGGTCACTAATGACACAGACACAAGGGCTTTCTTCACTTTCCTCCAAATACCCATGAGGACCGAAACAACAGAGGAACCACCAGACGTGGAATCCAGGGGGTCAAAATAATTGGCCTTAGGATGATGCCCATACACACAAAGGAAGGGAGAGATCCCTGTAGCAGAGTGAGCCGCGTTGTTATAGGCAAACTCCGCCATGGACAGATGAGCAACCCAGTCAGTATGACACTTGGAGACATAACACCTGAGGAACTGCTCCAAGGACTGGTTCACCCTCTCAGTCTGCCCATTAGACTGTGGATGGTAGCCTGACGACAAGCTCACAGAAATCTGGAGATCAGAACAAAATGCCCTCCAGAATTTGGCCACAAACTGGGATCCACGGTCAGAGACCACATCAAGTGGCAACCCGTGGAGGCGCACAACATGCTGCATAAATAACTCAGACAGGCGTCTGGCCGATGGCAACCCAACCAGTGGAACGAAATGCGCCATCTTCGAAAACCTGTCAACGACAACCCAAATGGCTGTCATCCCCGAGGATTTGGGCAAGTCCACCACAAAATCCATGGAAATGTGGGTCCATGACTTAGACGGAATAGAGAGTGGATGTAATGGGCCGACAGGAACCCCTCTAGGAGTTTTATTTCGGGCACAAACGTCACATGCCCGAACCCACTGATCCACATCCCTAGCCACCGAGGGCCACCACACCGCCCTAGACAGCAACTCCCGAGTTCTGGCAATACCCGGATGCCCTGCCGACCTCTTGGCATGGAATTCCAGGAACACTCGCTGTCTTAACCTAGGAGGCACAAACAAGAGACCTACCGGAAGGTCTGGAGGAGCCTGCTACTGTGCTCTAAGGACTAATGACAAAAGGTCCTGGGTAATGCCCATTTTAATACATGATGGGGACACAATGGGCAATGGCTCCTCGGTGGTCTCTTGAACTGGAGCAAAACTCAGCGAGAGCGCATCAGCCTTGATGTTTTTTGACCCAGGGCGATATGTTATCAAAAAATTAAAGCGAGCAAAAAACAAAGCCCATCGTGCCTGCCTGGCATTGAGCCGCTTCGCTGACTCTAAATATGCCAGATTCTTATGGTCGGTGAGAATTGAGACCACAAACTTAGCCCCCTCAAGCCAGTGTCTCCACTCCCCGAGTGCATCCTTTATAGCCAACAATTCCCGGTTACCCACATCATAATTCATCTCGGCAGATGAAAATTTACGGGAAAAGTAAGCACAGGGATGAAGGCGATTATCAGACACCCCCATCTGAGAGAGCACTGCCCCAATACCTATCTCAGAGGCATCCACTTCTACCACAAAAGGACGCTCTGGATCTGGGTGTCGCAGCACCTTGGCCGAGACAAATGCCCTTTTGAGACTGGCAAAGGCCGCTTTGGCCTCACAAGACCAGTGAGCAACATCCGCCCCTTTCTTAGTGAGTGCCACCAAGGGGGCCACTATAGACGAAAATCCAGCGATAAACCGTCTATAAAAATTTGCAAAGCCCAGAAAACGCTGAAGCGCCTTCAAACTAGTGGGCTGCACCCAATCCAGGACTGCCTGTACCTTAGAACCCTCCATTTGGAAACCTTCTGAGGAGATAATATACCCTAGAAATGCAATTTGCTGGACTTCAAACTCGCACTTCTCCAGCTTCGCCCCAAGCTGGTGGTCTCTGAGTTTCTGGAGGACTAAGCGTACATGCTTCCGATGTTCCTCCAGGGAATGAGAGAAGATTAGGATGTCATCTAGATAAACAACTAAGAATCTATCCAAATATTCCCTGAGCACATCGTTTATGAATTCCTGGAAGACTGCCGGGGCATTAGAGAGCCCAAAAGGCATCACCAAATATTCATAATGCCCTGAGTGGGTATTAAAGGCAGTCTTCCATTCATCCCCCTCTCTTACTCGGATTAGATTGCAAACACCGCGTAGGTCAATCTTAGAAAAAATGGTGGCAGTACGAAGCTGGTCAAACAAAACCGAAATGAGAGGCAGTGGGTACGAGTTTTTAATCGTGATACGGTTCAATTCCCTGAAGTCGATGCAGGGTCGCAACGAACCGTCCTTTTTACCCACGAAAAAGAACCCCGGCCCAACTGGGTACTGTGAGGGTCTGATAAATCCCTTAGCCAAGTTCTCCTGAATGTACTCTGCCATAGCCTGAGTCTCAGGACGTGACAGGGAGTACAACCTGCTCTTGGGAAGCTTAGCATCCGGCAACAAATCAATGGCACAGTCATAGGGGCGATGGGGAGGTAGTACCTCCGCAACTTTTTTGGAGAACACATCCGCAAAATCTGCATAACATCCTGGCAATCCTGGCAAACTTAGCTGCGAGAGCCTGACTGGAAGGCTCAAGCAACTCCTGAAACAATCACTACCCCAACTAAGAATCTCCCCAGAGACCCAGTCAAATTGAGGGTTATGGGCCCTTAACCAGGGTAACCCCAAAACCAATGGGGCAAAAGAACAGACAGTCACATAAAAAGACAATCTTTCAGAGTGTGTGGCTCCAATAAACAAAGGAATTTGGCTGGTGCAGGAAGTAATTTTACCCTGGGACAATGGTTCCCCGTTTAACCCACAGATCTCAATCTCTGATGCCAAAGGTACTGAGGGAACAGAGTGTTCCAGGGCGAATTGACGGTCCATGAAAACCCCATCGGCCCCACTGTCAGCAAAGGCCTCAGTCTTGACAGTTTGACTGAGGATCTCCAAAGTCACCGGAATGAGAAAAGTCTTTTTAGGAAATTCTGACTTCTGGCCTGACAGGATATTTCCCATCACCCTCAGGCCCTGAAGTTTTCCGGTTTTTCTGGGCATGATACTACAACATGACCTTTATTCCCACAGTACAAACACAAACCCTGCTGTCTCCTCCGCGTCTTCTCACGCGAGGAGAGGCGGGTAGCCCCAATCTGCATAGGCTTCCCGGAATATTTCTCAGAGTCTGAGGTTCCCTTGGGAAAAAAGGAAACTGCGGCCTCCCTTTCAAGCCTACGCTCTCTCAGCCGTCTATCCACCCGGATGGATAACTGCATGAGCTGATCTAAGCTATCAGGCGAGGGATATTGTACCAGTTGGTCCTTTATCTGGTCAGAAAGGCCCCTTCGGTACTGGTTTCTCAGGGCTGGGTCATTCCACTGGGTATCATGAGCCAACCTCCGAAACTCCGTACTATAAACCTCAGCTGGCCGTCGCCCTTGCTTAAGAACCGTAATCTGAGCCTCGGCTGAAGCCATCTTGTCAGGGTCATCATACAAAATGCCCAGTGCCGTAAAAAAAGCATCAACACTTTTAAGCGACGGACAGTCGGGCTGTAACCCATATGCCCAGACCTGTGGGTCTCCTTGTAGCAAGGAAATCACCATGCCCACCCGCTGAATCTCCGACCCAGAAGACTGGGGCCTAAGCCTGAAATATAGCTTACAGCTCTCCTTGAAACAAAAGAACTGCGAGCGATCTCCAGAAAAACGATCCGGGAGATTTACTTTCGGCTCCTTAACCCCTGAACTTGCCGCTGCTGCTGCGGGAGCTCCGCTAGCGGCCTGCGGGGTGTTCATTTTAATGGGCATCTCATTAAATTGTCGAGTCAGGACCTGCACCTGATCGACCACCTGTTGCAAAGTATTTTGAGGGGTATGCTCCATATTCCCACAAAATTTCAACAGGAGTAGGGCTGCTGAATATGTTACGCACACCAGTGCTAACAGGAGTATACCGGTGTATGAACAGAGAGGGAAGCAAAGCAAACTAACTCACAGACAGTATAACATAACATACACAGGAGGTGATGGAATAACTAATAAACACAAAGTGAACGGAGAAGCCCAAAGGCTCAGGAATTGGGTGTCTCCCTAGTGTCAGGAATGCTCAGATGGAATAGAGCGGACAATGAAGCGATGTGTAGTGATTTAACATGTGGAGCACCTGAAATGATGTTGCTAAGAGCAACAGAGAAAACCCCAAAGGGTTACCAACGGGTGTGGGAATAAACTCCTTGGTCAGAGATAGAAATATAGACACAAGGAGAGTATCCACAATCCTAACCCCCACTTGCAGGGCACAGGTTCAGCTTACTGCCACTAAACTGACACCTGGACGCCCTGCACAGTGAGGGAGGATTAAGCAAGCAAGTCTGAGAGTACAGCCGCAAATCTGCTGGGTTCACAGAATAGCAAAAGAACCCCAGCAGGTCAAACAACTGACTCCAGTCTTACTGCTAGGTCCGGATTGGCAGAATGAAGTACCGAATCCCAAGGCCTATTCGCAGTAAGCAACAAGTAAATACAAAGTCACACAGTACTAGCTAACTCTCTGGAACTGACTAACAAACAAAGATTCAGCAGCATTTGCCTAGCCTGAGAGGATGGTTTATATAGCAGGTGCTGTCCACGCCCCACTCAGACCTCACAGACTGTGAGCACAAAACCAGCACCAGATTCCCTGCCGTGCACAGAGCCTGTAACCACTACACAGTAAAAACCCGGACCGGAGTATCAGCTGCGCTCAGGTTACTTCGCTAACACTTGCCTCCCGGTTGCCATGGCGACGTGGCAGCACAGAGCAGGAGATCCTAACAAGTACGAACATATCATGCTCATCGTGTTCACTTTCACACTTGAATCCTCAACTTCTACTATGCCCTCATACTCCTATTTACTCGTACTGCTCTCACATGTGCAGATGATGCAGAAATGGTGGAAAGAGGTGAAAAATACTTCTAACATGGACACCTGTCAACGTTCCTCAGGAATGTTTGACAGTTCTGAATGCACAGTTTGTTCTACTGCCTTAATGGTTTTAATTTTTTGACACTTCTTCTAGACTCTGAATGAAAAGTTCTTGCATCGTCAGAAGAAGATTGCACTGACAGTTGCAGAACCACCACTCAGAAATAAAGGCCAAGGCCTGAGCCTTTCCTTGCCACTGCGTATAGTGAATGGCATGTTGGCAATTATATGTTTTTCTGCACCAAACCTTCTCTTTATTAGAGGTGTCTTTTTTTTTTTTTTTAGCACTGTATACTGGGTTTTTGATTTTAGATGCCCTTGAGCATCGGCTTTAGTAGATGACGTTGTTGGACTAGCATTGTCATCATGACTGGTGGCAGTAGCTGTTTCACTAGTATCTGGTTGCTCTTCTCTAAACTGATAGATATACATTTGTGAAGTATCAGATCCGTGTGCGGAACACAGGGCTTATAGATGCAAGTGAACAAAGCGCATTTGAGTAAAGCACACCAACCAACCAGGACAAAAACAATAGATATATATTTTGGATTTTTCTGCTTTTAAACTTACAGCTCGGTTCAAACTGCATGGATCACAGCACATGAACAAACCACACTTGAGTAAATCACAGCCAATACAGCAGAGTACAGCACAACACACAGCAGTGTGCCCCTATATACACAATCACTATACTGTACAGCCACAATTAGTCTGTGTTAGGCGCCGGGGTCCGCATGTCCGCGCGGCCTGGCGCCTAGCAAATAGGGACGCCGTGCGCGTTCAGCCGCCGGCTCCCTAGCAACGCTAGACGCCGGGCACGCTGAGCCGCACGGACCCTAGCAACGGGGACGCCACGGGCGGACCGCGTTCCCCGTTGCAGGGCCTAATTAACAAGCACACACACTTGTCCTCTGGCCGTGCAGCAAGGCAGCTGCACGGCATTTATTCCCAATCAGGCTCTAAGCAGCTGATTGGAGGACTCCCTGTTAAATACCTTCCCAGTACTTCTCACAGACGCCGGTAATAGCTTCCTGCATGCTGCTTTAGTTTGCTGAGAGTCTGTTCCAGTCCTGCTGTATCCGGTCATTCCTGTCCTCAGAAGTCCTGTATTCGAGAGTTGTCATCTCATCCCAGGAAGTCGTTTGGTCCCCAGTTGTCCTGACTGATCACCTTTGTATATCGAGTGGTGGTCCGTGAGTTGCGGCTCTGCCGTGTGTTGCGGCTCAGCCGCTTGATCTTTATATATTCTGTTTTTGGAGCATTTGCGGAGGGTTCCGCTTCCACAAGTCCTCTCTGGAACTCGGCGGTGCTGGGTAGGAGAAGTGGACAAGTGGATATTTAGGTTGTCCTTTTCGCTGGCGGTGTTTCCGCACATATTCTAGTTTTAAGTTAGCTTGTAGCCCCTGGCCTGGTTGTTTAGTCAGAGGGCCCCTTGTTATCACCCTGTCTCGGATTTCCCTTTGTCTCTCATTAAGACCTGGGGGGCATCGGAGTTGGGCAGACATAATCCGCCCTTCAAACGCGGCTGCCATGGGCTCAAGCAACCATAGTCTCGCAGGGGATTTCCGACAGCACGGGTGAGACAACGGAGTTAGGGCGCCAGGGGCTATTTTTCATTCCCGCTCCCTTCCCCAGCATATCGTTCCAGTGCTCCGGTCCTCGCAAAAGATCTCCTCAGACCAGAGTGCTGGAATCATAACATTATTACCGGCCTTACCAAAAAATTAAAATTAAACAGGGCTTTAATTTTTTCCTCTCATTCAGTTTTTGTTAAAATTTTTTGGCCTCATGAATCCGACAGGTTTAGGGCCAAACCCTGGCCAGCTCTTAGTCAATCAGATTCAAGAACTTACTCAGATGATTCAGGATCTTTCTCTTCGGGTGAGGTCGCAGGAAGATCTTTTGCGAGCCTCCCCAAAGGTAGTCCCTGAACCAAAGATGCATTTGCCTGACCGTTTTTCTGGCGCTAGAAAATTTTTTTTAGTTTTAAGGAATCCTGTAAACTTTATTTCCGTTTAAGACCTACTTCCTCTGATTCTGAATCTCAGCGGGTTGGGACTATTATTTCTTTACTCCAGGGGGATCCTCAGACCTGGGCGTTCGGTTTAAGGGCAGAGGATCCTGCGTTGTTGTCAGTAGACGCTTTCTTTAAGTCTTTAGGGCTTTTGTATGATGACCTAGATAGAGAGGCGTCCGCTGAAAGTCAGCTGCGCGCTCTCAAACAAGGAAGAAATCCTGCAGAGGTTTATTGTACTGAGTTTCGCCGTTGGTCGAACGACTGTGGCTGGAATGACCCAGCCCTGCGCAGTCAGTTTCGCCTCGGCTTATCAGAGTCTATTAAAGACAGTCTCCTCCAGTACCCCGCTCCTGAGACTCTCGATAAACTCATGGAGCTTTCTATTAAGATTGATCGTCGTCTCAGAGAGCGGAGGGCTGAAAGAGGAACACCACCTGTAAGGTCAAGTCCTTGTGTTTATTCCATTCCAGAAGACGTAGAGGAGCCCATGCAGATGGGTCTCTCCCGGCTGTCTCCTGAGGAAAGGGCCAGAAGGCAAAATTCCGGTCTTTGTTTGTACTGTGGTGGTAAGGGACATTTTGCTCGTAACTGTCCGAACAAGTCGGGAAACGCTTTGACCAGGTGAATTGTGAGGGGGTTCACCTAGGTCTGCAGCTTATCTCCTCAAATAACTCTCTTTTAGTCCCAGTTAAAGTTTCCTTTGGCAGCCTCAGTTCTTTGGTGTCGGCTTTTGTTGACAGTGGAGCTGCAGGAAACTTTATGGATTTAACTTGGGCTAAGGCCTTAGGCGTTCCTCAGTTACCATTGGGTAGGTGTGTCACCATGCATGGCTTAGATGGGAGTCCGCTTTCCAACGGGGTTATTACTCACCGTACACCTCCCGTAGTACTTACAGTAGGAGCTTTACATTCCGAAAAGATCGAGTTCTATCTAACACATTGCCCAGCAGTTCCAGTTGTTCTGGGTCACCCTTGGCTGGCCTTTCATAATCCCACCATTGATTGGCGGTCCGGGGAGATTTCACAATGGGGTACTTTTTGTGCTAAGGAATGTATTTCGTTTCCAGTTAGAGTAGCAGCTATCATTCCAGAACTCATTCCTGTGGAATACCAGGAGTTTGCCGATGTATTCTCCAAAGGCAATGCGGACATTCTGCCTCCCCATCGGCCTTATGATTGTGCTATTGAGCTAATCCCTGGTGCCGCATTGCCAAAGGGGAGATTATATGCATTGTCCGGGCCAGAAACTTCGGCTATGAATGACTATGTTCAGGAGAGCTTACAGAAAGGTTTTATTAGACCATCAAAATCCCCTTTAAGTGCTGGTTTTTTCTTTGTGGAGAAAAAGGATGGCTCGCTTAGACCATGCATAGATTTTAGAGCCTTGAATAAAATCTCAGTCAAAAACACCTATCCTTTGCCGTTGATTTCTGTACTCTTTGATCAGTTACGTTCTGCTGTGATTTTTTCTAAAATTGACCTGAGAGGAGCTTACAACCTCATCCGAATTAAATCTGGAGATGAGTGGAAGACGGCTTTCAGTACTCAGTCGGGTCACTACGAATACCTGGTGATGCCGTTCGGCCTGTCTAATGCTCCAGCAGTTTTTCAAGACCTCATTAACGATGTGCTCCGTGACTTCCTAGGGAAATTCGTGGTCGTTTATTTAGATGACATCTTGATTTTTTCTGAATCGATGGAACAACATATCACCCAGGTGCGTCTGGTTCTTCAAAAGTTACGTGAGAGTCATTTATATGCCAAGCTGGAGAAGTGTGAATTTCACATCACGAAAGTATCTTTTTTAGGGTACATAATTTCCCCTCAGGGATTTTCCACTGAACCTAAGAAGCTTCAGGCCATCCTTAATTGGGCGCAACCCACCAATTTAAAAGCAATTCAGCGCTTTTTAGGGTTTGCGAATTATTATAGGAGGTTCATTCATTCTTTTTCTGACCTGGTTGCTCCCATTGTGGCTCTGACAAAGAAAGGAGCGGATCCTACCAACTGGTCGCATGAAGCTGAGTTGTCCTTCCGGGCCCTGAAACAAGCCTTTGTCTCAGCTCCAGTCCTCAGACATCCTAATCCGGAATTGCCCTTTGTTGTGGAGGTTGATGCCTCAGAGGTTGGAGTGGGGGCTGTCCTTTCTCAAAAGGATCCGGTGTCTTTGGACTTACATTCTTGTGCCTTTATGTCCAGGAAGTTCTCCTCCGCTGAATCCAATTATGACGTTGGTAATCGGGAGTTACTGGCGGTAAAGTGGGCTTTTGAGGAGTGGAGGCATTGGCTGGAAGGAGCAAAGCATACTATTTCGGTATTGACTGACCATAAGAACCTGCAATACATTGAATCAGCTAAACGGCTTAATGCCCGGCAGGCACGTTGGGCATTATTTTTTACTCGTTTCAAATTTTAATCACTTTCAGGCCTGGTTCCAAGAATACGAAAGCTGATGCCCTGTCACGTAGTTTTCTTCTGGTTCACAATAACAATCCTGTTACCCCAATACTTCCATCTTCGGTCATCCGGGCAGGCCTCACACAGGATTTATTTACCCAGTTAAACCAGCTTCAACACCAAGCTCCTAGATTTACTCCTGCTGGTCGTCTTTACGTTCCTGAATTTTTGAGAGCTACTGTTTTAACTGAATTCCATGACAACAAGGTTTCAGGGCATCCGGGAATCACTAAGACATTGGAGTTAGTCTCTCGCTCAGTATGGTGGCCTAGTATGTCTAAAGACGTTAGGGAATTTGTTTTTTCATGTAAGGTTTGTGCACAGCATAAGGTTCCCCGTTCCTTGCCTATCGGGCAACTTATGCCCTTAAGTGTCCCTCTCAGGCCATGGTCTCATATTTCCATGGATTTTGTGGTTGACCTTCCCCTTTCAGCCGGATTCCGAGTCATATCGGTGGTAGTGGACCGTTTTAGTAAAATGGCTCATTTTATTGCTCTTCCCCGATTGCCTTCTGCTCAAGGGTTGGCAGTTTTGTTCCTCCGCCATGTGTTTAGGCTTTATGGGTTACCCACTGATATTGTTTCTGATCGGGGTCCACAATTCATCGCACAATTCTGGAGATGTTTTTGTGCTTCATTAAAGATGAAACTGTCATTAACATCCGGTTATCACCCACAATCCAACGGGCAAACCGAACGAGTTAACCAGTCATTAAAACAATATCTGCGCTTGTATTCAGCCAAACTCCAGAATGATTGGTCCGAGTTTCTTCCTTTGGCTGAATTTGCTTACAATAATTCCTGTCATTCCTCCACTAAAGAGTCTCCATTCTTTTCAGTTTTTGGTTTTCACCCCAGAGCTAATTCTTTTTTTCATCATTCTCCAGTCTCCTCGCTGGCATTGACCTCCCATCTCAGAGCAATTTGGAAAAAAGTGCACCTTGCTCTCAGAAAAGCGGCCTTTCGAGAAAAGAAATTTTCGGACAGGCTCCGACGTCCTTGCACTTTTAAGGTGGGAGACAAGGTGTGGTTGTCAACTCGCAACATCAGGCTTCGACAATCCTCGGCTAGACTGGGACCCAAATTTATTGGACCATTTCTTATTATTAAAGGATTCAACCCAGTTGCCTTTCGGCTACGTTTACCAAGATCTCTCAAGATTGGAAATACGTTTCATTGTTCCCTGTTGAAACAATACGTTTCTTCCAGTAGATTTCCTCGGAGGATCTCTCAGGGTAGATCTCCAGTGGATGTACAGGGACAACAGGAGTTCTTGGTAGAGAAAGTTCTTGATTCCAAATTGTCCCGGGGTCGGCTTTATTTTCTAGTTCACTGGAAAGGCTATGGTCCGGAGGAAAGGTCTTGGGTCCTAGATAAGGATCTTCATGCCCCTAGGCTCAAGAAGGCATTTTTTCGGGAATTTCCTCAGAAGCCTGGCTTTAGGGGTTCCTTGACCCCTCCTCAAGGGGGGGGTACTGTTAGGCGCCGGGGTCCGCATGTCCGCGCGGCCCGGCGCCTAGCAAATAGGGACGCCGTGCGCGTTCAGCCGCCGGCTCCCTAGCAACGCTAGACGCCGGGCGCGCTGAGCCGCACGGACCCTAGCAACGGGGACGCCACGGGCGGACCGCGTTCCCCGTTGCAGGGCCTAATTAACAAGCACACACACTTGTCCTCTGGCCGTGCAGCAAGGCAGCTGCACGGCATTTATTCCCAATCAGGCTCTAAGCAGCTGATTGGAGGACTCCCTGTTAAATACCTTCCCAGTACTTCTGACAGACGCCGGTAATAGCTTCCTGCATGCTGCTTTGGTTTGCTGAGAGTCTGTTCCAGTCCTGCTGTATCCGGTCATTCTTGTCCTCAGAAGTCCTGTATTCGGGAGTTGTCATCTCATCCCAGGAAGTCGTTTGGTCCCCAGTTGTCCTGACTGATCACCTTTGTATATCGAGTGGTGTTCCGTGAGTTGCGGCTCTGCCGTGTGTTCCGGCTCAGCCGCTTTATCTTTATATATATTCTGTTTTTGGAGCATTTGCGGAGGGTTCCACTTCCACAAGTCCTCTCTGGAACTCGGTGGTGCTGGGTAGGAGAAGTGGACAAGTGGATATTTTGGTTGTCCTTTTCCCTGGCGGTGTTTCCGCACATATTCTAGTTTTCAGTTAGCTTGCAGCCCCTGGCCTGGTAGTTTAGTCAGAGGGCCCCTTGTTATCACCCTGTCTCGGATTTCCCTTTGTCTCTCATTAAGACCTGGGGGGGCATCGGAGTTGGGCAGACATAATCCGCCCTTCAAACGCGGCTGCCATGGGCTCAAGCAACCATAGTCTCGCAGGGGATTTCCGACAGCACGGGTGAGACAACGGAGTTAGGGTGCCAGGGGCTATTTTCCATTCCCGCTCCCTTCCCCAGCATATCGTTCCAGTGCTCCGGTCCTCGCAAAAGATCTCCTCAGACCAGAGTGCTGGAATCATAACACTCTGTAGTCTCTGGATGGATACAGACCGCTACAACAGCAGAGTACAGTGCAGCATGCCCCTATACAGTCACTATACTTCACAGTCACCGTTAATGTGGAGTTTCTGGATAGACACAGCAGAGTATAGTGCAGCGTACCCTTATATACACTGTCACTATACTGCACAGCCACTTAGTGAAGTCTGGAGTCTCTTGAGTTTGGACACTATCTGGTCTATAGATTTACACTAAAAAGGTCTACAGTCAATAAGTAGACTACTAATGGGCAGTCGACATGCATTAGGTAGACAGGATCAAAAGGTTGACATACAAAGTTAGACAGTTCAAAAGGTCGACAGGGTCAAAATATAGACATGACAATGTTCGAGACACATATGGTCGACATAATTCCCACCCTTCCTTTCTTTCCAGCTTTTTCAAATTCTACCATCCACGTGGACTACAATTGGGAATAGCAACCAGTCATCCTCAGACTGAATTTTATATCAGTCTTTATCACATTTAAGAGAGAGTTTATAAAGATGCAGATAAGATAGGTGTTACAGTATATCTGCAAAACAGAACCTACACTTCTATTGTTCCTCTTTAGTAGAACAAAACACTATGAAAGTGACATTAGACTTAACTAATGCTTAATTGTTGATTTTCAAGTCTGATGTGCACATGTTGATAGGATAAAATTATCTGAGCATTTTCTTCAACAGCATGAACTTGTTTTATTTATATTCTTTAGACATTAAAATATCTCACTTTATTTAATAATTTGGATTTAATTGCAAGGATAATTGCAAAACATGTTTTTGCTAGTTTACTGCCTTCCAATACTTTGTTCTATTTGTTGAACTTAATTAACAGCGCCACACAGTGGCACAGCCTGGATAAAGGCAAAAACATTTTCAATCATTTTTTACTTTACAATATGTTTTAAATTGAATATACTAATTGTTTTAATGCCCTTTGTATCATCCTTTTTTATATGCAATAAAGGATAACAATAGTAATAATTCAGAGGTGAGCTGATAGTGGGCTGATAGTGACAGCAGTTACTTTCACAAGCAGATACATACTGTAGATGCAACCAACAAGCAGTAGCTCAGAAAGAAGAAGAATAGAGATGAGTGGGGGCACTCTCCAGGGGCGTTTTAAGAGAGGAGGAGGCCCGTGTGCAGCCTTCTGCTCCAGGGGCCCCCTCCTCTCTGACTGTGCACAGGATTTAATACTTACCTCTCCGAAGTCCCCCGGCGGTGCCGTCCTTCTCCGCGGCAGCGGCAATAGAGTCTGAGAACAGACTCTATTGCGCATGCGCAAACCTCCGGGAACACAGCGCGGCGGCCATTTTCCCGAAGATTTTGCTAATGCTCATGCGCGAAACTCCGGAAAAATGGCCGCCGTGCCGTCTTTCTGGAGTTTTCAGCAGGCGCAATAGAGTTTGTTCCCCCTAGTGTTCAAACTCTATTGCGCTACCGAAAAGGGATGGATCCGACGGGGGACTTCAGAGAGGTAAGTATTAAGCAAATGGTTGCAGTGTGTGCGGGGTGGGCCCCCCTGGACCTGGGGGCCCGTGTGCCTCGCACACACTGCTCCCATTATAGAGACGCTAATGGCACTCTCCCTCCAGCCGCAATACTGGGGAGACTTGTGAGGGGCGCCTATCACCGGAATGAGTAAGAGATCATTACTGCCTTCGACATTTTCTCACCTGTTGGTATTCTTACACTTGAATGATACCTTTGATCTGGCAGAGGTGTTGTACATTCCTCCTAAATGTAGTAGGCAAGGAAAAAAGGGAGGAAAATAATAATAATAATAATAATAATAATAACAATAATAATAATAATAATTTTATTTATATAGCGCTCTTTCTCCAACAGCACTCAAGGTGCTTTACAGACATCAAAAACATCAAATGCACATAATATAGATGATTTAAGTAATACAGAAATAGACAAGACGCACAGACATAAAATAGAAAATCTAGACTGCAGAGTAAGCATAATACAGAATTGGTGTAGGTGTTTTGGGTAATAACTTCCACAAGTTGTTCATTCCGCCCTCACAAGGTACCAGGTGAGGCAGCCATCTTGGCCGCACTGCATAGGATTACCTTGGGTAGAATAGTATACCCCTAGAAGAGATGACACAAAATGGAGTGGTTACAATGTCCTAACGCTCAGAGTAGGGTCCCAACAAAACAGTCAGGTCTATGTATTTTCCATCCCATCCACAAGCGTATCAAATATGGCAGCCATGTTGGGCGCACTATGAAGGTTACACTGTGGGAGGTAAGCCCAGGGCCGCAACTAGGGGACCTGGGCGCCGGATTGGAGGGGGCGCCGAGTCCCCCCTAACCAGAGCTGGCACTACCCGCTAAGCGTTGTCCGCGATGAGTGGAGGCTCCAGCCCCACATAGCACTGTCGCTGTCTGTCTCTGAAGTGAGGGGAGAGAAGACCTGGTCATGGAGATCGCGCTGAAACTGCTCCGTCCTGCACTGCCTAAGTGTGCCGCTGCCTGTCAGCTGTTTGACAAGCGCAGCAACAGCAGAGTGGGGAACTCTGCTGCTTGCTGCGCCTGTGAAACAGCTGACAGGCAGCGGCACACTTAGGCAGTGCAGGACGGAGCAGTTTCAGCGCGATCTCCATGACCAGGTCTTCTCTCCCCTCACTTCAGAGACAGACAGCGACAGTGCTATGTGGGGCAGGAGGAGAGCAGCTGATTAATAAGTTAGCCAGCTGAGGGGCCGGGCTTTGAAAAGGCAGGCGGCAGGTACAGCTGGCAGGGGGTTAAGTGAAGAAAAGGGGGGGCTACAGGAAGTACAGCGCAGGCCAGGGGAATAACAAATCTCCCAGCAGCTCAGCTTCCCCTCTTCACTCCTCTGTCCTCTCTGCATGTTGCCCCGCTCCCAGGTCTCCTGCTGCTCCTCCGTTCTTCCCCTGCTTCCTCTAGCTGAGGCTGAGCTAGAGAGGCCATCAGAAGTTATCCAGCGGTGCCTCTCTCCCCTGTATCCCCAGGTATGCCTCTTTCTCCAATATACCCATATGTGCTTCTTTCCCTATATCCCCATGTCTACCTCTGCCCCTACCCACCCCATGTGTGCCTCTTTTCCTATATCCTCTTGTGTGCATCTGCTCCTCACCTCATGTGAACATCTTTCTCTGCCCCTCCCCTTCTATGCCTCAGTCCCTTTCCCATCAGTGCCTCTGCTCACTTTCCTATATACTGTACGGTCTATATATATTTGACATGTTCCCTATCCATGTCTCTGTCCCCTCTATCTGTGTCTCTGATACTCCTCCCGTGCCTCTGCTCACTATCCATTTGAACCTCTGCCCCCCCCCCCCCCCGTGTGCCTCCATACCATTCCCCATCTGTTTCTCTGCTACCTCCCCATGCGTGCCTATGCCTACTCTCCCCCTCCATGGCTGGCGGCTGCCATTGGAAGAGGCGCAGACCAACAGAAGCAAGAGCATGAACAGCGCAACATAGTCTGAAACATGGCAGGTAAGTATAATTTTCTATTAATAATAATTTTATACTTCTATTTTGTGTGTGTATGTATGTGTGTATGTATGTATGTATATATATATATATATATATATATATATATATGTGTGTGTGTGTATTTTATGTAATGTGTGTGTATATACAGTATATACACACATATAAATGAATTGCAGCAATTTGAAGTTCGGTGCGGTATTACTTGTGGGACGTGGGGAGGGTTATGCCGCTTTCAGACGTGACCCAGGAATTTGCCGGGTCACATAAACATCTGTATGTGTGCTTGTGTGTCACTGTGTGTATATATGCGTGACTCTATATATGTATGTATGTATACAGGTGTCTGGCTATATGTATATGAGTGAGTGAGTGAGTGTATGTATGTATGTATGTATGCTGGTGTGTATGTGTTTAGGTGTGTGATTTTATATATGTATCAATCTCTAGGTATTCCCTTCATAAGAAGCTTTGCAGCAGCTACCAGCCATTAGTCCATATGGAGTATATAAATATATATATATATATATATATATATATATATATTGTACATGTATATTCGGCACTCACGCTCATGTAGAGCTGTGTAGATGTTTCGTTGCCTTCCTCCAAAGCATATAGAAATCCAATATCTCAGCAGAGACAAGGCGGCACTCGAAGTCTTATTCAAACGTAGTTTATTGTGCTCCACATTTCAGGGGACGAACCCCTTTCGTCAGGAGATGAAAGGGGTTCATCCCCTGAAACGTAGAGAACAATAAGCTTTGTTTGAATAAGACTTCGAGTGCCACCTTGTCTCTGCTGAGATATTGGATTTCTCTCTCTCTCCCGATATATATATATATATAATACGCACACATAGTTACATGCGTGGGTGGGGGGTGCCAAGCTAATGCCTTGCCCCGGGTGACGTAAATCCTAGTTTCGGCCCTGGTAAGCCATACAAGGGCTCAAAGCATACATGGCAAAACTGACACTTGTGTAGTAATATGATATACCCTGTATGGAAAGATCCATGTGAAGTACATCTTACCCACAGAGGAACCATCCGAGGCAACCATCTGGAGCAGCTGAGGACTGGAGAGGGCTGTAGTGGTGGGATGAAAAAGAGACCAAAGTAGTACCCCACTACAGATTCTCCCTACAGTTCAGGTAGACCAACACTGAGGCCTATTAATCCTCCCTAGACCACCAAAGTTCGGGCACCAGGCCGATGGGCATAGTCAGGCCCCAGGTCTGTGGTGCACAGTAAGTGGGCACTAGGCCCAGGGCTACGGTAAGGCACTAGTTCTGTGGGCACCTTAGAGGGCATTAGACCCTAATAGTTTCAGCGCCCCCCTCTCAGGTGAATACAGTTATCTGGACGTTGACACAGATAACTACAGTGGCCATTATAGGAAAGCTTGAAAGCCTCCGCTGCATTATAAGGGTCACTCCAACCTGCCCCTGTTAGCCTGGGAGTGTGTCTGTGTCCACAATCAATAAGGTAATCTGAGTAATGGGCCCAGATCACCAATGTGCCCCCCAATTAGGCAGGCTTATAGGCCTGAAACAGTAAGATAGACAAGATGACGTGCGCCCACTATAGCAGCGCAATGGTCTCGTTGGTGGAAATAAGTGTCACCCCACACTTAAATGACAAAGAATTCACCAAAAAGTCCACCTGTGCTAATTCCTCGTAATGGTCTTTGTTATAGTGTGACCTCGAATATAAAACATAATACAACTTTTCATAGCGTAGTATGTACAGTGAACCATAAACATTAAATGAGTTGAATATATTGTTAAATATGTCAGCATCGTACCAAAATTGAAGGTCTACATAACGAGCAGACAATAACGCTTTATCCTGAGCGGATACCTCCCGAATGGACAGTATTCTCAGCTTCTTCCCATAGGATGTTGTTTTTTTCCCACAAGTTTCATATATATGAGAAGGAAATTTCTCTAATAGTGTGATATTGTTTATTCAAATATAAAATACAATTTTAAAAACATAAATAGAGGTTGGTCTCTCACCATTTGATTAGGTCTACAAGAAATAGTAGACATAAACAGCTTTAAAATCAACCAGCATACACCAAGTGTCCCTAGAACATGTCGTCCGTTTTGGATGTTAGGTGAGAGTGGTCCCCCCGAAAATGAATCCTCCTGGTCAAATAAGCCCGAGCCTATATGTAAATGAAGTGATCTGGGCATTAGACCCAGCTCACTCTGAGTCCCTTGATTAGGCAGGTAATATCCTGAGCCCATTAAAAGAATCCTGGGCAGCAGGTAGGCCCAGCTAAGTCTGTGGGGGAAGGGGGGTCAGCTTTGTTGTGCCCACTCCCCAGTAAATTAGGTAGTGCCCTTTGTGTGGAAGAGCGGTCCAGTTCCACACACTTAGCCGTAACAGCCAGGGATAGGAAAGGGGCTGGCTAGCTCTAGGTAGGTAGGGATTGTTGTAACAGCTTGTGTAGGCAGAGACAAAAAGAGATGGGGCATTGTTTAATCTTTTATTGGTGCCTGTTTCCATGCACGGCAAAAATAGTAAAAAAATGAGAAAATGTGCGTTTTATACAGTAGTTTGTTCCACACCATACTCACAGAGCTGGCTTGAGGACTGATGTTATAGCTAGCATAGTGGTTAATTACTAGGTGAGGTTTAGGCCCTGCACAGTTGTTGTGGTGTTTTTGCCTCCTTACAGGGAGGGTGGGTGTACAAGATTAGCAACGGTGAGAAACATCTATGGCCATCTTGTCTTTGTGTTTGTTGGTCCTGAACTATCCTCCTTCCTTCTGGGCACTCCATTGCAAGGTTGAATCTTCACCTGGTGCGCGAGTACTGGTTGGTGAGAATGCCGATGATAACCTTCATTTAAACCTGGAAAAACATCCTGGTCCGGTGAGCGTTTCAGTCTGCATTCAGGAAGAATGGCACTCACGTCATCTCTTTCTTCCTAGATCATCGGGTCCAGTTGAGGTTCCAGGTTCATCAAGATTTATGCGGCCTGAAGGTGAGAAGGTGCGACGCGAGGTAAGCTTGAAGTCTACATCTGCATGGTAGCAGGTACCGCACCGCACATCCCCACTCTCACAGTAGTACTCCATAAGGACAATAAGGCACATGGTAACAACACATTTACAGCTAATGAAGGCGGAAAACTGTAATGACACTATTTTGATAACAATATAAATGTCCTGGTCTCACGGCAGCAGTTTAGTGTGCTACCCACATTCACATACCCACCCAATGTCTTTTTTATTTTTCATTTTCTCTAACGTCCATGGGGATACTGGGATGGTCTTAGTACCATGGGGTATAGATGGAGTCCATTGGAGCCTTGGCACTTTAAATTTCTTCAGAGTGTGCTGGCTCCTCCCCTCTATGCACCTCCTGCAGATTTAGTTTAGAAAAATGTGCCCAAGGAGCCAGGTGCATTCTCTGGAGCTCCAGAGAGTTTTCTCTAAAACTTTATTTTAGTTTGTTATTTTCAGGCAGCACTGGTTGGCACCAGTCTGCCTGCATTGTGGGACTTGGTGGGGAAGGGGGACCGGACCAACCTCTTGAAGGGTTAATAGTCTATGTGATGTTAGTGTATTAGAATGCTTAATATTTGTAGACACTCCCTTGCTAACATGTGTAAGCCTGAATCTTCAGTGATGGTCCCTAGGACCAGAGGGATGCTGGGAAGTGGATGGCCCAGTGTGCAGTGTGCCTGGAGTTGGTGATGGAATAAAGCAGCACAGCAGTGAACTCTCTGTCTCTGTGACCTGATGACTGGATTTACAAACATATGAACAAAACATGGTGTCAGAAGAAGTTTAACTTGGACTGCTAGTGCTCTCAGAGTGTGACTGAATCCTGCAGCAGTCTGTAAGGCTGTGATACTCCGTGTCTGCAAAACCTGCCGTGTGCTCCTCTCTTCAAACAGTAAGTAACCATGGATAAACTAGCTCCTCCAACCGGCATGTTTGTCTGGTAACTTGTCTGAAAACTGGAAAATATTTAAGCAAAGGTTTAATATATATCTTGCTGCATGTGGAGCTGATACAGAGGCTGACAAAATTAAGGCATCCATTTTCCTCCATGTGATAGGAGAGGATGTGCTGGACATTTATAATAGTTTTCAGTTTGCTGAGGGGCAGAATATGGTGCTATTTTCTATAATGCAAAAGGATTACTTTGTGCCAAGAAAAAATGTGACATATGAAAGATATACGTTTTTCACATGTGATCAGAAGTCTGTAGATGGATTTGATCAGTATGTCACAGAGCTGCAATCACTCAGTAAAACCTGTGAGTTTTTTGATTTAAAGGATTCACTGATTAGAGATCATATTGTCTGTGGAATACCTGATAATGTACTCAGGGAGAGACTGCTGAGAGAGCAAGACCTAACACTAGACAGGGAAGTGACTGTGTAGATCTGCCGAAATAACTAGATTTCAAGCCAAAAAGTTACACAAGGAAGTTGATGCTGCTGTCCATGTAGTGCAGAACACAGAGCTAAGCAAACCTCCATTCTCAAGAATGAAGCAGTCTAAGCCACAGTCTAATAAGGAAATGTGTAGTAGATGTGGAAATGCTCACAATCCTAAAATGTGCCCGGCTTATGGTAAAACCTGCATGAAATGTGGTAGACTTAATCACTTTGCCAAATGCTGTAAAATTAAAAATGAAACAACCAATGTGCATGCTGTTAAACAAACAGAGGAATTCTTTGTGGATTGCATTGAACTTTGCAGTGCAGATAAGAAAGAATGGATTGTCCCTTTAACTGTGAACGAGATTGTCATTCCCTTTAAGCTTGATACTGGTGCGCAGGTGAATTTAATATTGTTTCAAGACTATAAGACTTTTAGAGTAAAACCTAAAATTCATCCAGCCAAAGTGAAAGTTGCAGGGTACACTGGGGAGGAAATTCTTGTGAAAGGTACATGCTTACTGACACTGAAATATAAGGGACAACAGTTTAAAACATCTCTACTGATTGTGGATAAAAATGTGCAACCGATTCTAGGATTAAGTTCCTGTGAGAAACTAAGCTTGCTAAAGAAAGTTTTTATGGTGACATCACAAGTAGAAGATGACTGCAAATCGATGTTTACAGAATACAGAGACTTGTTTGAAGGTCTAGGTTGTTTGCCTGGAGAGCATAAAATAAATATAGACACGCAAGTTTCTTTAGTGATACACCCCTGTAGAAAAGTGCCGTTTGCGCTGAGAGAAAAACTGAAACAAGAGTTAAATCACATGGAAGACTTGGGTGTGATACAGAAAGTTGATGAGCCTACTGAATGGGTAAGCTCCTTAGTAATTGTTGAAAAGAAAAATGGACAACTCAGAATATGTCTAGACCCCAGAGATTTAAACAAAGCTATTAAACGAGAACATTTCAAACTACCAACCAGAGATGAAATAATGTCGCAATTTGCGGGAGTAAAATGGTTCAGTAAATTGGACGCATCTTCATGATTCTGGCAAATGAAGCTAGATGAGGCCAGCTCAAAGCTTTGTACATTTAATACACCAGAAGGTCGATACAGATTTCGTCGACTACCATATGGAATATTGTCTGCTCCAGAAGTATATCACAAAAAGATACACATGATTTTTGAACATATTCCAGGTGTTGAAACAAAGACATTATTGTCTGGGGATCTACAAAGGAAGAACATGATTCTAGATTGAGACAAGTAATGGAACTTGTCAAGAAAGTGAATCTAAAGCTAAACAAGGACAAATGTGAATTTGGCGTGAATACACTTACCTTTATGGGCGACGTGGTCTCGGATCAAAGTGTAAAACCAGACCCAAGGAAAATATCAGCCATAGTGAACATGGAACATCCTAACAACAAAGACGACGTCAGAAGACTCCTAGGAATTATTACTTACCTAGGAAAGTTTATTTCTCAACTCTCTGAACGAACAGCCTCTCTTAGATGGTTGTTGGACAAAGATAACGAGTGGATGTGGTCACATGAACAAGAAGAAAGTTGGCAAAACTTGAAACAGATCATTACAGAGCAACCAGTCCTAAAATTCTTTGATCCTGTGAAAAGAATAAGAATTTCAGCAGATGCTTCGCAATTTGGCCTAGGCTCAGTGCTGTTACAAGAACATGAGGATACATGGCAACCAGTAATCTATGCATCAAGAGCACTGACAAGTGCTGAAACAAGGTATGCTCAGATAGAAAAAGAACGTCTAGCGATCACATATGCATGTGAGCGATTTCATCAGTTTGTGTATGGTCAAACATTTACAGTGGAAACTGACCACAAGCCATTGGTAGCTATCATGACTAAATCATTACATGACTGTCCCATGAGAATTCAACGAATACTTATCAGACTACAGAAATATGATGTACACTTGCTGTACTGTCCCGGCAAATACATGTACATTGCTGATACACTTTCTCGTGCTGTGGGCAAAAGTGAAGGTTCCAAAAGTCTGATGGATGAAGAGATAGAAGCCTATGTTAATTTGATCGTAGCTTCTCTACCAGTGTCTCTTGCAAGACAAGAACAGATTAGGAAAGAAACTGAGACAGATGACACAATGAAAGTGTTGAAAGATATCATTCTGAAAGGTTGGCCAGCAGAAAAACATGCGTGCCCGCTATCTATTCATGATTATTGGATGTACCGCAGTGACCTTACAGTTGTCGATGGTATTATTTACAAAGGCAATAGGTTTGTCATACCTGCACGACTAAAAAAACTATGCTGTGCAAGACACATGAAGGCCACTTAGGAGAAGAAAAATGTAAGCGGAGAGCGCGTGAAGTTATGTATTGGCCAAAAATGAACCAAGACATAGCACAGACTACAGCTACATGTGAATTATGTCTTACGTGTAGACCGAACCAAAAGTCGAGCCACTGAGTCCTCACGCAGTGCCAGAGAGACCGTACCAGAAAGTTGGCGCAGATTTGTTTGATTGTAATGGGAAAACATACATTGTTGTGACTGATTATTACTCTAACTACCCTGAGGTGAAGACACTACATACAACTACTAGTAAAGCTGTAATCAATTGCATGAAGTCAATCTTTCAAGAAAAAAACAAAACAAAGAAGTGTTGGAAAGTAGACTCTTTTTTGGGAGCACTCTAATTCAGAGGGTGGCAATATAATTTATTAATACTGATAAAACCATTTTTATTAGGTTACACATTAAAGAATTTTTTAAGGAGTATCTGCGTGAAAAATTAAAAGCTTTGCGAAAATATAGAACAAATTACAAATAGTACGTGATATCCATATCACAATGTATCAGTTGCCGGAGATTAATGGCTGTGGTTACAGAGTTCATTAATCATTACACATTCAGACTCGTGTAATGTATGACCCATGTGTAATGATTAATGAACTCTGTAACCACAGCCATTAATCTCCGGCAACTGATACATTGTGATATGGATATCACGTACTATTTGTAATTTGTTCTATATTTTCGCAAAGCTTTTAATTTTTCACGCAGATACTCCTTAAAAAATTCTTTAATGTGTAACCTAATAAAAATGGTTTTATCAGTATTAATAAATTATATTGCCACCCTCTGAATTAGAGTGCTCCCAAAAAAGAGTCTACTTTCCAACACTTCTTTGTTTTGTTTTTTTCTTGACTGCTTAAAATTGACTCTTGGGAGCACCACTGAAAGCAACAATTAGTTGGGACTAGGATTAACTATCCATATACCCCTAGTTTCTATATCTAGAAGCAATTCGGGATAATTCAGTTTTTCAGGGGCTACTAATTATCAAATTGAGGACTTGTGCGGTTCCCAAAACACCTTCTTTTCTAAAACATGAAGTCAATCTTTGCAAGGCATGGTGTTCCTATGGAAGTGTTCACTGACAATGGTCCTCAGTTTTCCAGTGCTGAATTTAGACAATTTGCTGATTGGGAATTTGTTCATACTACGTCAAGTCCCCACTATCCACGCTTAAATGGGTTGGTGGAAAGTTCAGTAAAAAATGTAAAGAGTCTCATGAAAAAAGCTCAAGAAGGTAAAGAAGATTTCTACAAAAGTCTTTTAATCTACCGCAGTACACCTTTACAGAATGGACTTTCTCCTGCACAAATGCTGATGGGTAGGAGGATTAGAGCAAATCTCCTGATACATGATGAACTGCTTAATACACATAACTCAGCGTTTGTCAGACTGAGTAAGGAACGTCAACAGGCGAAACAGAAACTGTTCCATGACAGACGAACAAAACGCTTATCTGATCTAAAAGAAATGGAACCAGAGTAATTAAAACGTGGAGCCAGCAGAGGTGGAATAATGGTAGCAAACCTGGTAGCAATGCAGGAGACTGGATGGTAATGTTCACTGTGCTGTTGGAAGTGCACAATCAGCATGCAGGCTGAATCACAGGTGAGATGACGGAATGCACCTGGAGAGGGAGTCTCTACTGCTGTAGGCTGGAGCACACTGCAGGTGTAGAAGGTGTGAAGCCAGAAAGGTATTGCTGGTGCTGGTACTTGTAGTTCCACGGAAGTAACAGGTACAGAAGAATATCCAGGAACACGGAGGATCAGGAGAATATCCAGGAACACGGAGGAACAGGAGAACAGGTCCAGACACACGGGTCGCAGGAGTGACACAAAGTTCAGGACAACCTCTGACTCACCCTGCAGCTCCTGATATACCCCCTGACCGGCAGGTATTGGCTGGAGTGAGACGAGGAGGTACGGCCAAGCTCCGGATTGGCTGCCGCACTTACACTGGGGAAAACTGTCATGGCGGCGCCCATGATGCGGCCCGGCTGGGACGCGGCGCGCCCACACGCCCGTTGACTCCAGGGGCGCTCCCAGGCCTGAGATGGTATCCACGAGCAGGGTGACAGGTGACAGCAACATGCAGTGACCCCGGACGGAGTCCGCTCCGGCGGACAGACATAACAGTGGTAAGTCGATTCCTGACAATTACCTTGCTCAATTTATTTTTAATAGTGCTGTTAACTCTTTCCACCTTTGCACTCGCCTGAGGGCGATACGGAGTATGCAGCTTACTATTAATTCCCATCAACTTACACATTGTTTGAAAGACTTCACCTGTGAAATGGGTACCCCTATCACTTTCAATTATTCTAGGGATACCGTACCTACACACAAATTCCTGCACAATTTTCTTTGCAGTAAATACAGCGGTATTTGTGGCCGCGGGAAATGCTTCAACCCAATTTGAGAACACATCAATACAGACCAAAACATACTTTAAATTTCTACAAGGTGGCAATTGTATGAAATCAATCTGTATTACCTGGAAAGGACCTTCTGTCGGAGGGATATGGGATGGCTCTGTCGGTATTGCCTATCCGATATTCTTCCTCAAGCAGGTGAGACATGTCATCGCTCTTTTACCCGCGTGGGAAGAAAATCCTGGGGCGCACCAATAAGCTCTTACTAGCTTACACATTCCTTCTTTGCCTAGATGAGTCAGCCCGTGTGCTGCTTCCGCTAGACTTGGAAGGTATGCTCTGGTTGCTACTGGCTTACCATGTCCATCTGTCCAGAGTCCAGAGGACTCCTGGCCATATCCTTTTGACCTCCAAACTGCCTTTTCCTGTGGGGAACACAAATTTTGCATTTCACACAATTTCTGTGTGTTTACAGTATTAAATACCATCAGTTGTGTGATGTCTGTCTGTCTGGGGGTACCGGCTGCTGATTTAGCAGCTTCGTCTGCTCGGCTGTTACCAAGTGATACCGGGTCTTGGCTATACGTGTGAGCTTTACACTTGATAACAGCCACTCTGTCGGGTTCCTGTATCGCTGTTAGAAGTCTTTTGATGTGGGCTGCATGCGCTACTGGTGTGCCAGCTGCCGTCATGAAGTTTCTGAGGCGCCATAGGGCTCCGAAATCATGGACTACTCCGAAGGCGTACCTAAAATCTGTGTAAATATTGGCTGACTTGCCCTTAGCCAATTCACGTGCTCTGGTTAGGGCAACCAGTTCAGCAACTTGTGCTGAGTGAGGTGGGCCTAGCAGTTCTGCTTCTATGGTACCTTGGTCATCTACGACTGCGTATCCAGTACACAAGTCTCCCGAGTCCGTCTGTCTGTGACAACTACCGTCAGTGTAGAAGGTAAAATCTACATCTTCCAGTGGGTTGTCACTGATGTCAGGCCTTGCCGTGAAATTTTGGGTCAAATATTCCATACAATCATGCATGTCATCCCCTGTATTAAATCCTCCTTCACCATCACTCTCATCCTCCACCCTTTGTGCCTGTCCAGGCACACCTGGGAGATACGTTGCAGGATTTAATGCGCTGCATCTCCTTATGGTGATGTTTACTGGGGCCATCAATGCCAATTCCCATCTTGTAAACCGTGCTGATGAGACGTGTCTGGTTTGGGCAGAATTCAGCAAGGCTGACACTGCATGTGGTGTATGAATTGTGAGGTTGTGTCCTAGCACTACATCTTCGCTTTTTGTAAATAGCAATGCTATCGCTGCAACACTTCGCAAGCATGTGGGGAGGGATCACGCTACCGTGTCAAGCTGAGCGCTGTAGTAAGCTACCGGCCTGCTGGCATCACCATGCTTCTGGGTTAGGACACCTGCTGCGCACCCAGCACTCTCTGTTCCGTACAGCTCAAAGGGTTTCCCATAGTCAGGCATACCTAATGCCGGTGCCTGTGTTAGGCACTGTTTAAGTTTCTCAAATGCCATCTCAGATTCGTCTGTGTGCGAAATCCGATCAGGTTTATTTGATGAAACCATCTCCTGCAATGGCAAGGCCAGTATGGAAAAACCTGGGATCCAGTTACGGCAATACCCACACATTCCTAAAAACGTTCTAATCTGTTGCTGGGTTTGTGGCAAGGTCATGTCACGAATTGCTTGAATTCTATCAGCGGTAAGGTGTCTCAGTCCTTGTGTTAGACAGTGTCCCAAATACTTCACACGGGTCTGGCATAATTGTAACTTGTCTTTGGAAACCTTGTGTCCTGTGTCTGAAAGATGAAACAGGAGCTGTTTCGTATCTCTCAGGGATGCTTCCAATGAATCTGAACACAGTAGTAAATCGTCCACATACTGTATCAATACTGATCCACTCTCTGGTTGGAAAGACTGTAAACAATCATGCAAGGCCTGTGAGAAAATACTTGGACTGTCTATGAAACCTTGTGGTAATCGAGTCCAAGTGTACTGAACTCCTCTGTATGTGAATGCGAATAAGTATTGACTGTCAGGGTGCAGAGGTACCGAGAAGAAGGCGGAGCAGAGGTCAATCACAGTGAAAAATCTGGCAGTGGGAGGGATTTGCATTAGGATAACAGCTGGATTTGGCACTACGGGGAATTGACTCTCAACTATTTTGTTGACCCCTCTTAGATCCTGTACTAATCTGTAACCCCTCCTCCCACTCTTTTTAACAGGGAAGATGGGGCTATTGGCAGTGCTGGAAGTCCTTACTAGAATGCCCTGTTGTAGCAAGCGCTCTATTACAGGGTAAACTCCTAACTCCACCTCTGGCTTCAGAGGGTACTGTGGGATTTTTGGAGCTATCCTACCATCTTTTACTTGCACAACTACTGGGGCTACATTTGCCATCAATCCAGTGTCTTGTCCGTCCTTGGTCCAAAGTGACTCCGGTTTCTGGGAAATCATTTCTTCTACCCTGGACGGACACCTATTTACAACAACAGTGTGTGACATTAATCTTGTTGGGGAGTCTAACATATCTTGCGCTTCCAGAGCATGGTTTTCGGGTATGTCCAAGAACACACCTTCAGGAGTACAATATATGACGCATCCCATTTTGCACAGTAAATCTCTTCCTAAGAGGTTAGTCGGAGCCGATGCAGCCAGCAGAAAAGAATGCTTGGTATGCAAAGGCCCTATCGTAACCTCTGTTGGTTTGCTTAAAGGGTATTGTCGTACTACTCCTGTTACTCCCATGGCTGGAATTGTTTTACCAGTGGTTCTCATGTCCACGGTTGAATTTATCACTGACTTGGCCGCCCCCGTATCTACAAGGAAATTTAGAGATTTACCATCTACATCAATTGTAACCTCGGGTTCACTTCCAAGGCTCGCAATCAATTTCACTGGCTGCAGATTACAGGTGTGACCACACCCCTATGGTGCGTGGTGACCTCCCTGCATTGCAGTGGCAGCTATTACCTGTGAAGGGGGTAGATTGGTATTATCAGAGACTTGCTAGTCTCTTTTTGGGGGATACCTTCTTGTTTCCCCTGCGTGAGGCTCATAACTCCGTCTCTGCGGTCCTTGATCCCAATTTCGTATGTCATGTCGTTGTCTAGGGTTTTTATGTGCATTATGTGAGTTATTTGTACAGTTACGTGCAAAATGTCCTTCCCTGTTACAATTGTAACATTTTACCGCATGCGGCTTACCACCAGGGGTCTGTGATCGGGACTGAGGCGGCCTTGTTGTAAGGGCCTGGATACTTATTGCCATCAGTCTATCACTGTGACTCCCTGCGTCTTGTTATGTTCCTGTCGTGCCCAACAGCAGTCTCTCTTAAGGCGGCCACCGACATACCTCTCCAGTTAGGTTGAGTAGTTTGTACTCTACTCCTTAATACCTCCTTTAAACCGTCCATCAAGACGGACACCGCTACTTCTCTATGGTGTATATTTGCCTCAATGTCCACGATCCCAGTATATTTAGCCATTTCCTCTAATGCCCTGTGGAAATAGTCAGGGGCAGTTTCCCCTTCCATTTGTTTAATGGAGAATATTTTGTTCCATTTTACTACAGCTGGGAAGTATATTCCCAACTGCAGATTGATTCTGGTTACATTGTCTTGATTATATTCATCCGTAAGGGGTACCTCCTCATCTAATTTACAGTCGGCTGTAAACTTTACAGGGTCAATACTAGAGGGCAGACATGCCCGCAGTAGTGTCCGCCAATCTTTGTTAGGTTCAGTGGAGTTACCTAGGTCCTTAATGAACCTCTGACATGCGGCTAAATCTTTTCTGGGATCAGGAGATTCAGACAAAATTGTTCTTAATTCTGCTCGGGACCAGGGACAGTGCATAGCAATATTCCTAATGGGTGTGGCTCCATTTGTGTCAGTCTTACCATTGGGGACCGCTATTACTCTAACAGGGTTAAGATTAATTACTTCACTCTGGTTTGATTCTTCAGCGTGTGGTGCAATAGTTTCAGCATATTGTACAGTGCCGTACTTACCTGTAGACACAACCTCACCTGTCCCTGAGCTATGGGCTTTAGATGAAAATCTTACTGGTTGGGCGGTGCCCACTGAAGTATCGCTTATGGTGGCCGCTAGAGAGAGAGCTGAAATCGTAGTGGGCTCATCTTCTTGGTCGTATTCCTGGGGGAAGTTTAACATAGGATACAACTTGCATGGGTTAGCGTTAGTATCAACATTTGCATTAACTTTTATCTTAATCTTATCACTACTACATTGATTAAGTGCACCCTTATCGTACACCCGCATGTCATTCTCTGTAGCCACTTTGTCCCCTACTATATATGGTGGTGGTGCCGTTGCTATTAGATTTCTACCAGGATTTGGAATTGCTTTCTGAGCTAATTCCTGTTGTATTTCGCTTTCCTGTTGCCATATCTGTAAACAATCATAATGTCTAATCCTCTGCTTTGCAGATTTTATTAGACCTATCCTTTTTCTTAGATTCTGCAATACATCAGGGTTCAGACTGCCTACTCGGGGAAACTGTTCCCCATCATCCTCTGTCATACGTTCCCATTCTTTGCATAATACCTGTGTGTGTGATCCGTATTTTTCACACATTATATACCGTGCGGACCCTTTGGGCCAGCAACTACCAACGTGAACCCTTGTTGGACGTCCCTTCTTTGAACAACTGGCCCCCATCGTTTGTAGATATTGCTGTCTTAGCTAATTCTCACAAACAGACCAGATTGCCCGTGGTAAGGCGACGGTGAAAGTTCAACTAGTGCCTTCACTCACTCTGCGCCCCAATTGGCCAATCCAATCCGTGGGATCTTTTGTAACCTCTATTTACTGGGGCGCGTGGGAGTATGCGATCCCTCCCCAGTAAGTATTGGTCGTTGGAGATTTCCTGAGTGAGCAGTGAAACTCCCTTAAAATAACAAAAACCTACACAAATCACGTTAGAATGTACAAATAGCGTTTATGATCCCACAGTAAATTTTTAATGGGTATCAAGGTAACAAACTAATGCACACAATTACGTGCGGTCCAGTCGCACAGCGCATAAATAACTAAATATTTATACGCTTTACGACCAATGGAATCGGTTGTTTAGGCTGCGAAACCTTCAGCCGGAGCTTAACTTGACTATATGGGTGCTACGCAAAACCCCTCGGGCTGCGCTTAAATACCTCGCAGTCCTTTTGTTTGCGGAAACTACTTGCTCCTTTTACCTTCTACAATGTTAACGCGGGAAAGCCAGTCCACGCCACCAAGTGTCCACTCACCTGATGTGGTCTCCGACGGGATCCCGATTTGTGGGTTCACAAAAATAATACCTTAAGTTCCACACTCACTCCTACTCACTCATATACACACTGATCTTTTTCTGTACAGAAATTCCTTTCATACAGGTAGGGGTCTAATCCCTGGGTTTTGCAGTAGAAAAAGGTTTTCTTTTAACTAATACTTTTTTGGAAAAACTGAACAACCGTGTGCTATTATCAGGTGGCTGTACTATACCGCCCACCCTAAACAAGGTTATTGTGTGATTTGAGTCTCAGTGGGCGTATCCGTACGCTCCGTTGCGTAAAACACGCCGCGTACGTATGCCTTTGCGTCACGTACGTGATCTCGCACGTTGTCCGAGACACGTATGCACAAAGTGCAGATATGCCCACAGCGACACAATCAACACGCTTCTATCAATGTAAACGATATTCAACTATAATCGCTTACCGTACACCACACAGTATTTGCTATGCTGTGTGCGTGTCCTTTACAATTATTCCCTTAAAAATTATCCTATTTAATCTCAACTAAATAGCACCAGATTTCTTCAGCACGTGTCTAATAATCAATTCTAATGGCAACAAGAAAGTGAGCTGCAACAATGTAGATGTGTGCGTGCGTGCGTGCGTATGCAAAAACAGAAATAAACAGTTTTTAAAAGATAATAGCGTATTGTTCTTACCTCCGGTTCCGGATTCCACCCCAGCACTCCTACAGCTTAGCGTAACAGACGCTTATCTAGTCAGCACCACTGTATCCCTCACCACCAATACGGATACGAAGGGATACTGCGTTCCCGCCCTTTGCTGACAGATAAAGTCTGATTACAGTAGTGAGGATATGTGGAGGACGGACGAGCCCTCAATTGATAATGTCGATTTGATTACCTTATAATATTCACTATACATGGGTAAGAGACTAAGTACGCAATTGGCGTATGAGGTACCGTAAGGGTACGCACTTAGCGTAGCAGATGCTTATCTGTGGTCGAGACGCATGAGCGGCACGTTCGCTCACGGCTTAATGCGTAGAGTCAAGCACGCTATAGGCTGCCGACTACCGTAATGATACGCTACCAGCGTAGCGGACGCTCGAGACCACGAGGAGATCACGAGCGGCGCAGGCGCTCACAAGATGACAATCAGTAAACCTTGAATGTAACACACAGAAAAGATACTCTTATGCTGTAAACCTTGTACTGAAACACTGTAGCGATATAACGCTGCTTAACCTTAATAATATCAAAGCTGTTTGAGCGATCGGGACGCTCCTATTACCCTCTGCAAATGTAATGAACACACGAAACCTTGCTAAGGTTCCAACACCTTTACTAACAAGCTTTTAGTTATATCGAAAACAGAAACAGTTAATAAGTCATACACTACAAACTAACATATAATTCTAACAAGATATCTAGACAGAAATATATGCAATAGTAAACAATCGCTAATACAAATACATAGACTAAGAATGAATGGCTAACATTGCACGGGTAACAAAGTGGCCACAGAGAAACATACCATACGGGGAACACTCGCAGGCGCAACCGGAATCCAGTTCTCCAATTATCAGCGATAACTGTTGAAGAGAGAGAGTACTGGCCGGTCTGGGATCAGTGACCCTTATATACACAACATACAGTGTACTTCAAAGGGCCCTACAACCTTATTGTTCATTGGACACAGGAATGTCTCTTTGCACTATAACAGAAGGTCATAGGTGGATTTGAACAGGTGGGCTGTGACTATTTCAAACAGCTCAGGTGGGAGGGAATCTCCGGATTCCCGCCGCATGGATAATGAACTGCAAATATAGGATATGTCCAGAAATTACTAATGGCCATAACTATACGCAGGAGCGTTTAATCTATACCTAACCAACACCGGATTGTTGCTGTTAAAATACTCTTCGGTTAGGTACCAGACACCACTGTTCAACCTTAGACAGACCCTTTGTATCACGAAAAGAGGGATTCCCACGTCCATGAGCAAGTCACTTTAACCAAACTTACAGTTATTACTAAGGGGAACATTACCTATAAAACCTGCTATGTGGATTTATTAAGGAGCGAATGAGTCGCTCGCTAGACGCGCACAAACTCTACCGTAAGTGCACATACCATGCGCTCGAGCGCACTCCCGTAGAGGCGCCATCACGCATTTGCGAGTATGTGCACGCACGCCAGTGAAAGTGCATGTGCAGCGGGCAAGCGCATGAGGTGAATATATGGCAACGTGCAGCGTGATATTTTTCTGACTTTGACAAAGGTCCAACATGGTCGATGAAACACAGACTGTGTATGAAAGACCCAAAAGGGAAATACGCAGACCTGAGAGACTCATTGAAACGTGTTAGATGATGTTCTTAATATGACGTTGTTAATTGTTGCATTAAAGCGTACAGGGCTTATCTTTAAAGAAAAGAGGATGTGATGTTAGTGTATTAGAATGCTTAATATTTGTAGACACTCCCTTACTAACATGTGTAAGCCTGAATCTTCAGTGATGGTCCCTAGGACCAGGGGGATGCTGGGAAGTGGGTTGTCCAGTGTGCAGTGTGCTTGGAATTGGTGATGGAATAAATCAGCACAGCAGTGAACTCACTTGTCTGTGTCCTGATGACTGGATTTACAAACATATGAACAAAACAGTCTGTATCCCTGCTGACAGGACATAGCTCATGAGGTGTTGTATCACTCGCTCCCAGGGTGTGCGCACACTCCAACAGCATGCCGCCACCCCTAACAGAGCTGAAGACGCTGGTGTGGTGAGTACAGGAATCGGGGTCCCAGTAAGCAGATCCCTAGTTTGCATGGCATTGCATAAGGGCTCGGCGGGCACTTGGCGCTGCGGTGCCCGCTGCATATACCCACACTGGCGCTGACACAGCAAAGGGGTTTTAACCCCGTTTTCTGTAAATTGGAGAGACTTGCCAGTATAATAAAGTACAGGGATTGTGCGCCATTAAGGGGGTGGGGCTTCCCTGAGAGCGGGACTAGCGGCTCAGATGCACCATTTCTTGCTGCATCACACTACAGGCTGCATGCAAGGAAGCTCTGCTCCTCCAGGGACCCTCTAAAGTACCTTTCACTGGAGCCAGGAGGTCTTGTAGAAGCAGTGCCGGCCCGACGCATACGCACGGTATGCGGCAGCGTAGAGCGCCAGACTCAGGAGGGAGCTGCTTTAATGCAGAGTGTGAGTGACCGTCCGTCACTCACACTCTACACCGCCGCGGCCACCACCACCAGCACCTACCCGCTCTCCTGCCTGCTCACCCAGGACACAGAGAGCACAGACTGAGCACAGCACAGCTGTGTGTCCTCCCGGCTCCCAGCCCTCCCGCGATGCAGTAAAACAGGGGTAAGCCGGACACTGACAGTGCAGCATTTGGTGATGAAGGGGGAGCAGGAGCTGCACTATAACAAAGAAGGTATGTGCTTCTGCATGGCTGGCAGCTCCCCCTTTATACTGCGTGTGCGTTTGTCGGTATGCCTCTGTACAATGTGTGTGTCAGTGTGCCCATATACTGTGTGTGTTTGTGTGTGTGTGTGTGTCAGTGTGCTTCTGGTCCCTGTGTTTGTGTCAGTGTGCCCATATACTGTGTGTGTGTGTCAGTGTGCTTCTGGTCCCTGTGTGTGTGTGTGTCAGTGTGCCCATATAGTGTGTGTGTGTGTGTGTGTGTGTGTCAGTGTGCTTCTGGTCCCTGTGTGTGTGTGTGTGTGTGTGTGTCAGTGTGCCCATATAGTGTGTGTGTGTGTGTGTGTGTGTGTGTGTGTGTCAGTGTGCTTCTGGTCCCTGTGTGTGTGTCAGTGTGCCCATATACTGTGTGTGTGCTTCTGGTCCATACTTGCCTACCGTCCCGCATTCAGTGGGAGGCTCCCATTTTTTAACTAAGCCTCCCACTGTGTTACGTTCCTGATGCTCAGAACTGGAGAGATGTTGTGAGGTGAGTTCAAAACACCAGGACGCGACGCTGAACTAAGGAGTGGTACGAGAATAGCCCCTAGCACCCTACCTCCTTTGTCTTACCCGTGTGGTCAATTCACGCCTGAGTGACTATGGTTTCTTGGGCCCACGGCAGCCGCGTTTGAAGGGCGGATTAGGTCTGCCCAACTCCGATGCCCCCAGGTCTTAGCATGAGACAAAGCGTGAACCGAGACAGGATAATAACAAGGGGACCTCTAACTAAAACAAACAAAAGCTAGGGGCTACTAACTACCCTAAAACTAAATATATGTGCGGCACGCCGCCAAAGGAAAAGAACAACAAAAGATACCACTGTCCGTTCCCCCACACTGCGCCGCCGAGTTCTGGGGAGGACAGTGAAAAGCGGAAACCTCCGCAAAAACCACCAACACAAAGGTAATACAAGGATTAAGCGGCCTAGGCCGCAACTCGCGGCAGAAGCCGCTACTCACAAACCCGGAGAGAACCCCAAGTAACGAGAACCCACGGATGACTGCAACAGGTTCGTTTTGGACAGGAAGGATTCCCAGGACCGGCTTCAGAACTCCAGGACACGGGAGCACAGGGAGCAGGATCGACCAGATACAGCTAAACCAGGAACAGACGTTACCAGGCAGGAACAGCATGCAGGAAGCTATCACCGGCGTCTGTGCCAGGTAGTGAGGGAGAATTTAACAGGGAACCCTCCAATAGCTGCAGCGAAGCCTGATTAGTAATGTCGTGCAGCTGCCCTGCTGCACGACCAGAGCTAACAGGTGTAATGATTGGCAGGAAGCAACGGGGAACGCGGTAGTCAGTGGCATCCCCGTTGCTAAGGGTCCGGCGGCTATGCGCGCACGGCGTCCCAGCTTTGCTAGGCGCCGGGCGGGCAGGGAAGGAAGTGCGGCGGCCGTGAGCGTCGCTCGGAAACAGGCCGAGCGGCGCCGTGGACCGCGGCACCTAACATTCTCCCCCCTTGAGGAGGGGTTAAAGAACCCCTAAAGCCGGGTTTCTGAGGAAATTCCTGAAAGAATAATCTCAAGTTTAGGGGCATGTAGATCCTTATCCAGGACCCAAGACCTTTCCTTCGGACCATAGCCTTTCCAGTGAACCAAAAAATAAAGCCGGCCTCGAGAAACCTTGGAATCTAAAACCTTCTCCACCAAGAACTCTTGTTGCCCCTGAACATCCACCGGAGGTCTACCCTGGGAAGTCTTCCGAGGGAATCTCCTGGAAGAAATATACTGCTTCAGAAGGGAAAAGTGAAAAGTATTGCCAATTTTAAGTGATTTAGGCAAGCGTAGCCGAAAAGCAACTGGGTTGACCTTCTTAACGATAAGGAACGGTCCAATAAATTTGGGTCCCAATCTAGCTGAGGGTTGTCGGAGCTTGATGTTGCCGTTTGACAACCACACCTTATCTCCCACCTTAAAAGTGCAGGGGCGTCGGAACCTATCAGAATTTTTTTTTTCTCGGAAGGCAGCCTTCTTAAGGGCAAGGTGCACCTTTTTCCAAATCATTCTGAGACGGGAAGTTAAGGTCAACGATGAGACTGGAAAATGAGGGTAAAAAGAATTGGCTCTAGGATGAAAGCCCAAGACCGAAAAGAATGGGGACTCCTTGGTGGAAGAATGACAAGAGTTATTATAGGCAAACTCGGCCAAAGGAAGAAATTCAGACCAATCATTCTGAAGTTTGGCCGAATATAACCGTAAATACTAATTAACAACTGATTAACACGTTCAGTCTGTCCGTTAGACTGTGGATGGTACCCAGATGTTAAAGAGAGTTTCATATTTAATGAGGCACAAAAACGTTTCCAGAAACGGGCGATGAATTGCGGTCCCCAATCAGAGACAATATCCCTGGGTAATCCATGGAGCCTGAACACATGGCAGAGAAACAAAACTGCCAACCCTTCAGCAGAGGGTTATCGGGGAAGAGCAATGAAGTGGGCCATCTTACTAAAACGGTCTACTACCACCCAAATGACTCGAAATTCGGCTGAAAGAGGAAGGTCCACCACGAAATCCATGGATATATGTGACCATGGCCTGAGAGGAACGGTCAAAGGTATGAGTTGCCCGACCGGCAACGATCGAGATACCTTGTGCTGAGCACAAACCTGACAGGAACGGACAAATTCCCTTACATCTTTAGAAAGATTAGGCCACCACACTGAGCGAGAGACTAACTCGAAGGTCTTAGTGATACCCGGATGACCAGAAACTTTGTTATCATGAAACTCAGCTAGAACAGTGCCTCTCAGAAATTCAGGGACGAAGAGACGATCTGCAGGAGTAACTTTGGGAGCCTGCTGCTGAAGCTGGACTAGCTGAGTAAATAAATCCTGTGTGAGGCCTGCCCGGATGACAGGCGATGGAACTATGGGGGTAGTAGCTGGATGGTTATTGTGAACCGGAAGAAAACAATGTGACAGGGCATCAGCTTTCGTATTCTTGGAACCGGGCCTGAAGGTGATAATAAACCTGAAACGAGTAAAAAACAGCGCCCAACGTGCCTGTCGGGCATTAAGCCGTTTAGCAGACTCAATATACTGCAGGTTCTTGTGGCCAGTAAACACCGTAATGGTATGCCTAGCTCCTTCCAGCCAATGCCTCCACTCCTCGAAAGCCCATTTAACTGCCAACAATTCTCGATTACCAACATCATAGTTGGATTCTGCGGAGGAGAATTTCTTGGACATGAAGGCACATGGGTGTAATTCCTGAGACTCCGGTTCTTCCTGAGAAAGGATAGCCCCCACTCCAACCTCTGAGGCATCTACCTCGACAATAAAGGGGAGCTCCGGGTTAGGGTGTCTGAGTACTGGAGCTGAAATAAAGGCCTGCTTTAAGGACAGAAAGGCAGACTTGGCTTCAGGCGACCAATTGGAAGGGTCCGCTCCTTTTTTAGTCAATGCTACTATAGGAGCAACCAAATCAGAGAAGGTATGAATAAAACGCCTTGTCACGATCCGGGTATCTGGACGCCATTTCTTACCCATCAGATGCCTCCTAAGGCTGGCTCAGCGCTCCAGGACCGGATCCCATCTGTTATCCTAATGTTCACATTCCTGCATCCTCTCCTGTCTCTCTGAGACGCTGTCACAGTAACGCCATATTACATCTGGCATGGCGTCTCCCGCGGCCTCCGCCGCCGTCCCTGAGCTTCTGCATGCAGAGTGTCAGAGTGGCGATTACGTCAGCCGCGGCCCTTCGCTGTGTCCGCGTGGTTGGATGTGCACTTGTCAGCCTGGCGTCTCCAGTCTCCGGTGGCCGGCGCCGCCATTACTGTTTTCATTACCACATGGATTACAAACCAAACTTCCCTCCAAGTGTCTGCATGGGCGCAGCCATCTTGGATTCTGTCAGCTGATCATTTCCACCAATCTGTTGTCAGTATTGTTAATCTGCATAATTGCCTAGCCAATCCCTTCCTTGCTGCAGGTATAAATATGTTGTGCCTGAGCAAGGAAGGCGTCAGTGCTTTGGTTGTCAAACCTAGTTCCAGTTTGTCTCTCTCCTGTGATTGTCTTTCAGGTTCCAGCTCCTGTGTCAATACTTCCACTATAGAGACCCGCACCAGCATTCCACCTGCGGTGTAGCCTGACTCTCCGATCCATTTGGATTCATCTGTTTCCAGCTACAGATCTACCTGCTTTCAGCATCCAGCTTCCAGCAGTGGTCAGCAATCTTAAAGTGCCGGTACCCTTTTCTGCAGATTATCATTTATCACCGGCATTATAATTTCACCGCTCTCAAACTTAAACTTCATCTCATATTTCATCGCTCTCAAGTTCATTTATTATTTAACTGGTTCCAGCCAGTGTCCTCTCCGTGCCATCTACAGTCTGGTTCCGGCCAGTATCCACAGCAGCCGTTTTATCTACAGCAGCCCAGCTTTTCCTGGAACACCAGCTGGTACGATCCTGGGCTTTCTCCATTGCTACAGTCGGGCCTGGTAAGGACTTTCCAACTAGAAGATTATAAGAACTATCTCACACTACCAGAGCCTGTGGCTCTTGCCACCCTGTAGTACCCAGGAACTGTATTTATCCTCTGCTGACTTTTATGTTTTCTTTTACTGCTGCTGTGTTGCGGAGTTGTCATAAATAAACATCATTGACTTTTATCCAAGTTGTCGTGGTCACGCCTTCGGGCAGTTATTCTTCATGTTACTTACATATCCAGGGGTCTGATACAACCTCCCAGGTTCCGGTACATCTCAGCCCCTACAACTGAGGCTGCCTCCCGTCAGCTCAGTCCCTCAGTTGTGACAGTAAGCACTGACCTAATGAATCCAGCCGGAGACCAGGCCGATGCAAGAACTGGCAGCCCGACTTGAACATCAGGAGGCTGCACAGGGCCACATCATCCGCTGTCTCCAGGATCTCTCTACTCGGCTGGATGGGATTCAGACAACCCTCCGTGGATCAGGCGCGTCTGGTGCGTCAACCACAGTGACTCCAGCTATAACCCCACCCACCTTACCCATTTCTGCTCCACGTCTTCATCTTCCAACGCCAGCAAAATTTGACGGATCTCCAAGATTCTGCAGGGGATTTCTCAACCAGTGTGAGATTCAGTTTGAGCTACAACCTGGCAATTTTCCCAGTGATCGTACAAAAATTGCCTATATTATCTCTCTTCTCAGTGGCTCAGCCCTTGATTGGGCATCACCGTTATGGGAGAGGTCCGACATCCTGCTATCCTCCTACACTGCATTCGTGTCAACATTCAGGCGTATCTTCGACGAGCCAGGCCGGGTAACTTCAGCTTCATCTGAGATTCTCCGTTTACGCCAGGGATCATGTACTGTAGGACAATATCTTATACAGTTCCAGATCCTGGCATCCGAACTGGCATGGAACGACGAGGCCCTGTATGCTGCATTCTGGCATGGCTTATCTGAGCGTATTAAAGATGAGTTAGCTACCAGAGACTTACCTTCTAAGTTAGATGAGCTAATCTCACTCTGCACGAAAGTTGATGTACGTTTCAGAGAGAGAGCAACTGAGCGTGGAAGATCATCTGCTCCAAAATCTTCTGCTCCTCCTCCTCGTCAACTGTCACCATCTAAAGATGAGCCCATGCAAATTGGCCGTTCCCGTTTAACTCCTGCTGAGCGCCGAAGACGTCTCTCCGAGTCTCTCTGTCTTTATTGTGCAGCTCCGTCTCACACCATTAATGCCTGTCCCAAACGTCCGGGAAACTCCAAATCCTAGCTCGCCAAGGAGAGGGCCGGCTAGGAGTAATGAGCTCCTCTCCATCTCCTCAAGATTGTAATCTCCCAGTCTCGCTTCAAGTTGCTCAACGTTATCGGAACGTCATTGCCCTCCTGGATTCCGGAGCAGCTGGGAACTTTATTACCGAAGCCTATGTTAAACGGTGGTCCCTACCCACCGAGAGACTTCCTTCGTCCATCTCCTTAACTGCCGTGGATGGCAGCAAGATTTTTGATGCAGTTATTCCTTTAAGGACTCTACCAGTTCGTCTGAGAGTGGGAGTTCTTCATTCCGAACTTATTTCTTTTTTAGTGATTCCAAGAGCCACACATCCTGTGGTCCTGGGCCTTCCATGGCTCCGTCTTCACAATCCTACAATTGATTGGACGACTACGCAAATCCTGGCATGGGGTTCCTCCTGTGCTGAGACATGTTTGTTCAAAGTATTGCCTGTCTGTTCTTCCTCCCCTAGGTCGTCTGATGTTCCACCTCCTCCATATCAAGATTTCACGGATGTGTTCAGTAAAGCTTCTGCTGATATCCTTCCTCCTCATAGAGAATGGGACTGCCCGATTGATCTCGTTCCAGGGAAGGTTCCACCTCGAGGCCGAACTTATCCGTTGTCTCTGCCTGAGACGCATTCTACGGAGGAATACATTAAAGAGAACCTAGCAAAGGGGTTCATTCGACCTTCTTCTTCTCCAGCCGGCGCAGGCTTCTTTTTTGTAAAGAAGAAAGATGGTGGTCTGCGGCCGTGCATCGACTACTGAGGTTTGAACGACATTACCATCAAGAACCGCTATCCTTTACCCTTGATTACTGAGCTCTTTGACAGAGTTAGCGGAGCTACCATCTTTACAAAGTTGGACTTGAGAGGTGCATACAATCTCATCCGGATCCGTGAGGGTGACGAGTGGAAGACCGCCTTTAACACCCGTGATGGACATTATGAGTACCTCGTCATGCCCTTCGGATTGAGCAATGCTCCAGCTGTCTTCCAGCATTTTGTCAATGAGGTCTTCAGAGACATTTTATACCGTCATGTCGTGGTCTATCTAGATGATATCCTCATTTTTGCCAACGATTTAGAGGAACATCGTTTTTGGGTAAAGGAGGTTCTGTCCCGTCTCCGTGTCAATCATCTCTATTGCAAATTAGAGAAATGCGTCTTTGAAGTCAAGTCCATTCCGTTTCTAGGTTACATTGTGTCCGGTTCCGGACTAGAGATGGATCCTGAGAAACTACAAGCAATCCAGAATTGGCCGGTACCCTTAACCCTCAAAGGGGTCCAGAGGTTCTTAGGGTTCGCCAATTATTACAGAAAGTTTATACGAGACTTTTCCACCATTGTGGCGCCTATTACTGCTTTAACTAAGAAGGGTGCTAACCCGTCCAAGTGGTCTGAAGAAGCTATGCAAGCCTTTCATCTTTTGAAACAAAGGTTCATCTCTGCACCTGTTCTGAAACAGCCCGACATCGACTCTCCTTTCATCTTAGAGGTGGATGCCTCCTCCGTTGGAGTAGGAGCGGTGTTATCTCAGAGGGCTAAAGATGGCCATTTACATCCTTGCAGTTTCTTCTCCCGGAAGTTCTCCCCAGCGGAGCGCAACTATGCCATTGGCGACCAGGAGTTGCTAGCCATCAAGCTCGCTCTAGAGGAGTGGAGATATCTGTTGGAGGGAGCTTCTCATTCAATCACCATACTTACAGACCACAAGAACCTTTTATATCTCAAGGGCGCACAATGTCTCAACCCTCGTCAGGCCAGATGGGCACTTTTCTTTTCCAGGTTCGACTTTAAACTCCAGTTCTGTCCGGGCTCTCAGAATCGCAAGGCCGATGCCCTTTCCCGCTCATGGGAGCAAGAAAATGAGTCAGAGTCTTCAGACAAGCATCCTATTATAAATCCGTTGGCATTCTCCACGGTAGGGATGGACCCTACGCCCCCATCAGGGAAAAGTTTTGTGAAGCCGATGCTAAGGAAGAAGCTCATGCATTGGGCCCATGCTTCCCGTTTTGCCGGACATACAGGTATCCAAAAAACCCTGGAGTTTATCTCTAGGTCCTATTGGTGGCCAACTCTGAAAAAGGACGTCTTGGAGTTTATTGTATCTTGCCCAAAGTGTGCTCAACATAAGGTATCCCGCCAGTCGCCTGCGGGGCAACTGGTTCCACTATCCGTTCCCCATCGACCATGGACCCATTTGTCGATGGATTTCATTACAGACTTACCCATGTGCAACAAGTTCAATACCATCTGGGTGGTAGTTGACCGGTTCACCAAGATGGCACACTTCATTCCTCTCACCGGTCTTCCGTCAGCTTCCAAGTTGGCTCAAGTATTCATACAAGAGATCTTCCAACTCCACGGTCTTCCTGAAGAAATTATCTCAGATCGAGGAGTTCAATTCACAGCCAAATTCTGGCGAAGTTTATGTCAAGTCCTCCAAGTCAAGCTAAAGTTTTCCACGGCTTACCATCCTCAGACCAATGGTCAAACTGAGAGGGTGAATCAGGACTTGGAGGCCTTCCTCCGCATCTATGTGTCCTCCTCTCAAGATGACTGGGTTCAATTACTTCCCTGGGCCGAGTTCTGTCATAACAACCAGTATCATTCCTCATCTTCTTCAACACCATTCTTCACTAACTTTGGATTCCATCCTAAAGTCCCTGAGTTCCAACCGCTTCCAGCAACTTCTGTTCCAGCAGTGGATATCACCTTGCATCAGTTTGCTAATATCTGGAGGAGCGTACGATCAGCTCTGCTCAAGGCATCGTTCAGGTACAAGAAGTTTGCGGATAAGAAGCGTCGAGCAGTTCCTGCTCTCAAGGTGGGTGATCGGGTATGGTTATCCACAAAGAATTTGAGGTTAAGAGTTCCCAGTATGAAGTTTGCACCTCGCTACATCGGTCCTTTTAAAATTGAACAAGTCATCAATCCTGTTGCTTACAGACTCCAGTTGCCTCCCTTCTTGAAAATACCCAGGACATTCCATGTTTCCCTGTTGAAACCGCTGATCTTGAATCGGTTTCATTCCTCACTTCCTCCAACTCTGAAAGTCCAAACTCAACGAGGCGTTGAGTATGAAGTGGCCAAGATCCTGGACTCACGTCACCGTTACGGTCAACTACAGTATCTTATTGACTGGAAGGGTTACGGCCCTGAGGAACGTTCATGGACCAATGCTTCTGATGTCCATGCTCCTGCCTTGGTCCGGAGATTCCATTCCAAGTTTCCTCAAAAGCCAAAGAAGTGTCCTGGGGCCACTCCTAAAGGGGGGGGTGCTGTCACGATCCGGGTATCTGGACGCCATTTCTTACCCATCAGATGCCTCCTAAGGCTGGCTCAGCGCTCCAGGACCGGATCCCATCTGTTATCCTAATGTTCACATTCCTGCATCCTCTTCTGTCTCTCTGAGACGCTGTCACAGTAACGCCATATTACATCTGGCATGGCGTCTCCCGCGGCCTCCGCCGCCGTCCCTGAGCTTCTGCATGCAGAGTGTCAGAGTGGCGATTACGTCAGCCGCGGCCTCCGCTGTGTCCGCGTGGTTGGATGTGCACTTGTCAGCCTGGCGTCTCCTGTCTCCGGTGGCCGGCGCCGCCATTACTGTTTTCATTACCACATGGATTACAAACCAAACTTCCCTCCAAGTGTCTGCATGGGCGCAGCCATCTTGGATTCTGTCAGCTGATCATTTCCACCAATCTGTTGTCAGTATTGTTAATCTGCATAATTGCCTAGCCAATCCCTTCCTTGCTGCAGGTATAAATATGCTGTGCCTGAGCAAGGAAGGCGTCAGTGCTTTGGTTGTCAAACCTAGTTCCAGTTTGTCTCTCTCCTGTGATTGTCTTTCAGGTTCCAGCTCCTGTGTCAATACTTCCACTATAGAGACCCGCACCAGCATTCCACCTGCGGTGTAGCCTGACTCTCCGATCCATTTGGATTCATCTGTTTCCAGCTACAGATCTACCTGCTTTCAGCATCCAGCTTCCAGCAGTGGTCAGCTCTTCTTAAAGTGCCGGTACCCTTTTCTGCAGATTATCATTTATCACCGGCATTATAATTTCACCGCTCTCAAACTTAAACTTCATCTCATATTTCATCGCTCTCAAGTTCATTTATTATTTAACTGGTTCCAGCCAGTGTCCTCTCCGTGCCATCTACAGTCTGGTTCCGGCCAGTATCCACAGCAGCCGTTTTATCTACAGCAGCCCAGCTTTTCCTGGAACACCAGCTGGTACGATCCTGGGCTTTCTCCATTGCTACAGTCGGGCCTGGTAAGGACTTTCCAACTAGAAGATTATAAGAACTATCTCACACTACCAGAGCCTGTGGCTCTTGCCACCCTGTAGTACCCAGGAACTGTATTTATCCTCTGCTGACTTTTATGTTTTCTTTTACTGCTGCTGTGTTGCGGAGTTGTCATAAATAAACATCATTGACTTTTATCCAAGTTGTCGTGGTCACGCCTTCGGGCAGTTATTCTTCATGTTACTTACATGTCCAGGGGTCTGATACAACCTCCCAGGTTCCGGTACATCTCAGCCCCTACAACTGAGGCTGCCTCCCGTCAGCTCAGTCCCTCAGTTGTGACACGCCTATAGTAATTTGCAAACCCTAAAGGGGGGTACACACGGAGAGATCCGTACTTAAAATCTAAGCAATCTTGCTAGATTGCTTAGATTTTAAGCACGGATCTGCCGTGTGTATGCCCTCCAGCGATAGCGATGCGCGGCCCCGCGCATCGCTATCGCCGATGCTAGATTGAGCTGCATGCAGGCTCAATCTAGCGGGTCGCTCACTTCACCGTTGTGGGAAGTGAGCGGCCCCCCCGTCGGCTTTCCCCCTCGCTCAGCACATCGCGCTGTGCTGAGCGGGGTGAGAGATGTGTGCTGAGCGGTCTGTGTTAAGATCGCTCAGCACACATCTCTCCCGTGAGTACCCCCCTTAAAAAGCGCTGAATTGCTTTTAAGTTCGTGGGTTGTGCCCAATTTAGGATGGCCTGGAGTTTCTTAGGTTCCATGAAAAACCCCTTAGGAGAAATAATATACCCCAGGAAGGACACTTCTGTGATGTGGAAATCACATTTCTCCAGTTTGGCGTATAAATGATTTTCCCGTAATTTTTGAAGGATTAGTCGCACATGGGTAATACGTTGTTCAAAAGACTCAGAGTAAATCAAAATGTCGTCTAAATAAACGACTACAAACTTTCCAAGAAAGTCACGAAGGACGTCGTTAATGAGATCTTGAAATACCGCAGGAGCATTTGACAGCCCAAACGGCATCACCAGGTATTCATAATGTCCTGACTGTGTGCTGAAAGCCGTCTTCCACTCATCCCCAGATCTTATTCGGATGAGATTGTAAGCCCCTCTAAGATCGATCTTGGAGAAGATAACGGCAGACCGGAGCTGATCAAAGAGTACTGAAATCAATGGCAAGGGGTAGGTGTTTTTAACAGAAATTTTATTCAGAGCCCGAAAATCAATACATGGTCTGAGCGACCCATCTTTTTTCTCAACAAAAAAGAACCCTGCACTCAACGGAGATTTCGAGGGTCTAATGAAGCCTTTTTTTTTAGGCTCTCCTGTACATAATCATTCATTGCCGTGGTTTCCGGCCCAGACAGGGCATATAGTCTCCCCTTAGGTAAAGAGGCACCGGGAACTAAATCAATAGCACAGTCATAGGACCGATGAGGAGGCAGTATATCCGCATTACCCTTGGAGAAAACGTCTGCAAAGTCCTGATATTCCAAAGAAATACGTTCTGGGGTGACGGCCGCAACCCGGACTGGACGGGAAATACACTCCTTAACACAAAAGGGACCCCATCGGGAAATCTCCCCAGACCGCCAATCTATGGTGGGATTATGAAAGGCAAGCCAGGGGTGACCCAAAACTACGGGGACAGCCGGACAATGAGTAAGGTAAAATTCGATTTTCTCTGAATGTAGGGCCCCTACTGTCAGTTGTACTGGAGGTGTGCGGTGAGTGATAACCCCATTAGAAAGCGGACCACCATCCAAGCCGTGCATGGTGATACGTTTATCCAAAGGTATCTGTGGAACGCCTAAAGCCTGAGCTCAACCAAGATCCATGAAATTTCCCGCAGCTCCACTGTCGACGAAGGCCGACACCAACGAACTGAGGCTACCAAAGGAAATTTTTACAGGAACTAATTAGTGATGAGCGGGTTCGGTTTCCGAGAAACCGAACCCACCCGAGCTTTACCTTTTTTTACACGGGTCCGAGCAGACTCGGATCCTCCCGCCTTGCTCGTCTAACCCGAGCGTGCCCGAACGTCGTCATCCCGCTGTCGGATTCTCGCGAGATTCGGATTCTATATAAGCAGCCGCGCGTCGCCGCCATTTTCACACGTGCATTGAGATTGATAGGGAGAGGACGTGGCTGGCATCCTCTCCGTTTATATACGAGACAGTTGATCTGATTGCTTTGCTTGTTTATTTTACTATTGTGGGGAGGATTGGGGAGCAGCTGTTAGGAGGAGTACAGTGCAGAGTTTTGCTGATAGTGACCACCAGTTTTTTATCCGTTCTCTTCTCTGCCTGAAAAAAACGCTCCATACCATATCTGTGCTCAGTGTAGTGTGCTGCATGATATATCTGTGCTGAGTGCTCACACTGCTTAATTGTGGGGACTGGGGAGCAGCTATAGCAGGAGTACAGTGCAGAGTTTTGCTGACAGTGACCACCAGTATACGTTTGTCTGCCTGAAAAATACTCCTGTGGCTTTTTTTTTAATACTAGTAGTTTAGCAGTCTGCTGACAGTGTCCACCAGGTCCATTATACTGTATATAGCAGTACGGTAGGCCACTGCTGTACCTACCTCTGTGTCGTCACTCGTCATCCATTAAGTATACTATCCATCCATCTACATTGTATACCTGTGGTGGCTTTTTGTATACTAGTAGTTTAGCAGTCTGCTGACAGTGTCCACCAGGTCCATTATACTGTATATAGCAGTACGGTAGGCCACTGCTGTACCTACCTCTGTGTCGTCACTCGTCATCCATAAAGTATACTATCCATCCATCTACATTGTATACCTGTGGTGCCTTTTAGTTGTGCGCATTAAAATATGGAGAACAAAAATGTGGAGGTTAAAAAAATAGGGAAAGATCAAGATCCACTTCCACCTCGTGCTGAAGCTGCTGCCACTAGTCATGGCCGAGACGATGAAATGCCATCAACGTCGTCTGCCAAGGCCGATGCCCAATGTCATAGTACAGAGCATGTAAAATCCAAATCACAAAAGATCAGTAAAATGCCTCAAAAATCAAAATTAAAAGCGTCTGAGGAGAAGCGTAAACTTGCCAATATGCCATTTACGACACGGAGTGGCAAGGAACGGCTGAGGCCCTGGCCTATGTTCATGGCTAGTGGTTCAGCTTCACATGAGGATGGAAGCACTCATCCTCTCGCTAGAAAAAAGAAAAGACTTAAGCTGGCAAAAGCACAGCAAAGAACTGTGCATTCTTCGAAATCACAAATCCCCAAGGAGAGTCCAATTGTGTCGGTTGCGATGCCTGACCTTTCCAACACTGGACGGGAAGAGCTTGCACCTTCCACCATTTGCACGCCCCCTGCAAGTGCTGGAATGAGCACCCGCAGTCCAGTTCCTGATAGTCAAATTGAAGATGTCACTGTTGAAGTACACTAGGATGAGGATATGGGTGTTGCTGGCGCTGGGGAGGAAATTGACAAGGAGGATTCTGATGGTGAGGTGGTTTGTTTAAGTCAGGCACCCGGGGAGACACCTGTTGTCCGTGGGACGAATATGGCCATTGACATGCCTGGTCAAAATACAAAAAAAGTCAGCTCTTCGGTGTGGAATTATTTCAACACAAATGCGGACAACAGGTGTCAAGCCGTGTGTTGCCTTTGTCAAGCTGTAATAAGTAGGGGTAAGGACGTTAACCACCTCGGAACATCCTCCCTTATACGTCACCTGCAGCGCATTCATCATAAGTCAGTGACCAGTTCAAAAACTTTGGATGACAGGGGAAGCAGTCCACTGACCACTAAATTCCTTCCTCTTGTAACCAAGCTCCTGCAAACCACACCACCAACTCCCTCAGTGTCAATTTCCACCTTGCACAGGAAAGCCAATAGTCCTGCAGGCTATGTCACTGGCAAGTCTGACGAGTCCTCTCCTGCCTGGGATTCCTCCGATGCATCCTTGAGTGTAACTCCTACTGCTGCTGGCGCTGCTGTTGTCTCAAGATCAAAGGGGAATGACTGGTCAAGATACCCCTGGGTTTATATTCAATGCAAGAAATTATTGGCAGTAGATTATGGGATACCAAGGCCATATCAGTACGAGAAAATGATTGGTGAGCGGAGGAAAAGCATGAATATTGTCTTACCATAGGATGATTAAATCTACATTCATCTATCCTTCCCAATTCTACAACAAAATAATAAAATCCAGAGTCACCCTTATCAATTAGGCCTGAAGATGTACGCCTACAGTCTATCGTGGAGTCTAGTGCAGCATTGAAATTGCCCAAGCAAGTTACTAGAGTGGCAGGGAGTTGGCAATAAAGCCAACTGCCCTTCTTAATACAATGTATGACAAAGGAGAAGGGATACAGTATATACGACCAATATAAACATGGGGGTTGATGAGATACTACAATCAATAAAAACTTAGCATCCATAGGGATAAGTCTGTACCGCCTGCAGTACAAATTACTGATTTATTGATTAATACTGAAACTCTTTGAGAAGAGGAGGTATGCATTGAATGGTAGGTCCAACCTACCCATGGGCGCTTAAGAACTAAAGTTTTGCCACCAAGCAAATGTGTCTCAGTCAGACAAGTTACATCTGGACCACATTGCTTAAGCATCCTAATGACCAGCGACCTCTTCAGGCGATCGTTGACACACCTAACAGTCCTATAAGAAGATTAAGCATTGGTTAAGAGTAAGACAAAGAATATATATGTAGCCAGTGCAGCAGCAACAGCACAAGAAAAGAAAAAACAAAGTGCAGATACAGAAACATTCCAAAATAACCCTCCCCACACACACAATGTACACCCCCCAACCAAATTGAGCCCCTTAATAGCTATAACAAGAATTCCAGAGGATGCAACAAGGGCGATTCTAACCTAAATCCACCAATGCAAAGTGGCTCTCTAAATGTATCACAAGCTCACTAAGGTGGCTCTACAAAGGCCAGACCTCAACGCAGAGATAAGTAGCACTTAAACATTAATACGATAGCAAGTACATTTTGCTCAGATTAGCAAAGCAGTAACAACAATGCTTAGTCAAACCTATATGTATGTGAACCTAGAGCAATAATTCAAATATAGGTAACAGGACAATCTGTGGCTTATCAGTCAGGAGCGATTTGTCTGTGGCCAGGCTTATGAAGATTCAGCCACACAGCTGCCTCCCTTGGTGTTAACAAGAACTTTGATTCCCCATCCACTACAATATGCAATTTGAATGAGAAAAGCATAGCATACTTGATATTGAGGTCACAAAGACGTCTCTTAATGGGTAGAAATTTGGCTCTATTTTTTTGGACTTCTACTGCAATGCAAAGTCCGGAAACACAGATATTTTAGTACCGTTACTTGCCGATGGGCCTTTAACACAAGCCAAACGTAAGATAGTGTACTTACCCCGGTAATGTAGAAGTTTGGCTATAAAGGTACGAGTAGGGGCATCAGGAGTAGAAGGCTTTGTAGGAATTCTGTGGGCACACTACACCGCAAACTGAGGAGTGAAAGCATCTCTGCCATAAGTAGAGATCATCCAGTGTTCCAGGAAATCTTCCGGCAAAGAACCCGCCTTCTTTTCTTGGAGACCCTCAAAACAGACATTGTTTCTGCGCTTTCTGCCCTCCATATCTAAAATCTTATTTTGCATTGTAGACAGCTGTGCCGATATATTAGCGCCTTCAGCATCTAAGGGAGCATGAGAGTCCTCCAAAGTTGAAATAAGGATCTCCACCTCCCCCACTCTTTCTCACACCCACTGTAGATCATGACGCAACAAGGATAAATCAGATTGGACCTTCTCAATTCTATCCCCCCAATTTCGATTCACAGGACATATCAGCATCAAGGACCTGCTGTAGCATCACTTCAGGCTGGGATGGAGAAGCCGATGTAGTAGGCTGGGATGTGTCCGAAGGAGCCCCTCCGACAGGTACCGATGAGGAGGTCGTGGAAGACTGGCATATTTCTCAAGTTTAGCAGCAGCAGCTGCGTTACCAGTCTTTCCCACTATAGAAATTGTATATCAGCAGAAAAACACCAGGAAAGTAGCGATAGTAAGCATATTCAAGAGGCTCACAGTTGACTATAACTCATATTAGGTTCCAGCAATATGCAAGCTGCACCTGGATGCAGTCTCCAAGGCCAGGGAGTCAGGAGTCTGCTCTGAGAAGTCTTCTCATTAGGTATAGGGGAGAGGGAAACCAGCACTAGGAGCACTCTGGAAACAGCATCAGCCGAAATCCGTGGGTTGCAGCTGCCTCCTTCACTCAGTTCCAGCAGGTGATGTGGTCATCCAGCCCAGGGAACACTTCATCTGGACACCTGGTACGTGTTCACCAGACCACCCACAGTGCAGAAGCTGAGCGGGAGGTCTGGAGGGATTGGCATGCAGGCCAATCTAGTAACGTGCTTAAGTTCTAATCAATTTTTGCTTTGTACTCTGTCGCTCCACCGACCACTATTCACCCTTGAAGATCGACACTTTAACCCTGGCACACCAAATACCCCAGATATCTGCAAAAATGCTCACATACTACTGAGCGGCACTGGAGGAAATCATGCTCTAAGGCAGACTTCCTCCATTTCAAACATATGTTTTCAGCCTTCAGTGCTGCCTCTCCCTTGCTAAACAGTCATACTTTAAGAATCTCATCTCCTCCCAGTCTTCAAACCCCCGCTGCCTTTTTTCCAATCTCAACTCCCTACTCTACCCACCCCCACCTCGTATCCCCTCATTACTCTCTGTTCTTGCCTTTGCCACTTAGTTCACATCCAAAATTGACTCCATACATCAGGACATCGCATACCACAAGACCATCAGCAAACAGCCACCTTCTATCCCTTACTACCCCTCCCCACCCCACTCTCACCAACTCTGACATCTTTCTCCCATGTATCTGGTGAGGAAGTCATGTCCCTCATCTGTTCCTCTCCTCCCACCCCCTCCCCATTTGACCCTATCCCCTCCCACCTCCTCCGTTACCTTTCTCCTTATCTCATCAGGCACTGTCCCCCCTGACTTCAAGCATGCACTCATCTCCCCTATTTTTAAAAAACATACCCTTTCAATGTGTGTCTCCCTGTCCTTTTCTTTTTTCATGATTTATGGTCCACTGTGTCTCTAAAAGTTTAAACTCTCAATGTTAGCGGCCTTAATTCTTCCACCAAATGTCCCATGGCCGTTCAATACTTCTCCAGACGTAATCCTGATATTATGAGACGTAATCCTGATATTATGTTACAAGAGACCCATCTTAATCCCCCACACCGCTCCTTATCTTGCAATTGTTATCCACATGTTTATTACTCTTCTACGTCAGCTAAACGATGGGGTACTGCTATTCTGTTACATCACAACCTGACCATTGTAATCAAATACACAATGGGGGCCATTCCGAGTTGATCGCTAGCTGCTTTCTTTCGCAGCGCAGCAATCAGGTAAAAAAAAAGGCAATTCTGCGCATGCGTACGGGGCGCACTGCGCACGCGCGTCGTACTTTCACAAAAGTCGATGTAGTTTTACACAAGCTCTAGCAACGCTTTTCAGTCACACTGCTGATCGTTGAGTGATTGACAGGAAGTGGGTGTTTCTGGGTGGTAACTAACCGTTTTCGGGGAGTGTGTGTAAAAAAGCAGGCATGCCAGATAAAAACGCAGGAGTGGCTGGAGAAACGGGGGAGTGGCTGGCCGAACGCAGGGCGTGTTTGTGACGTCAAAACAGGAACTAAATGGTCTGAAGTGATCGCAAGGTAGGAGTAGGTCTGCAGCTACTCTCAAACTGCACAATTTATTTTTTGGAGCAGCGCTGTGATCCTTTCGTTCGCACTTCTGCTAAGCTAAGATACACTCCCAGAGGGCGGCGGCTTAGCGTTTGCACTGCTGCTAAAAGCAGCTAGCGAGCGAACAAATCGGAATGAGGGCCAATATCAGATGATCTGGGCTGCTTGCTTATTCTTCTGGGCTCATACTGTATAATCAGGCTTCCATTATCTTAGCTTCAGTTTACACTCCAAACATGCAGCAGAGCTCCTTGTATGCAACCTTTTCAGCAGACTTGCTCAACTCCCCTGTTCTTTTACTATCATAGGAGGTGATTTTAGGCTGCCTTGCAACCCTCCATGGACAGACCACATACTACTGTAGATCTGCTCTCCCTACTCATGCCAAGCATTCAAAATGCCTTAGCGCAATTCTTAATTATCTCTATGACGCTTGGCGGGTTCTTTATCCCTCTGCCAGAGGCTATACCAATTATTCCCCACCTCATTATTTGTATACACACATTGATTACTTTGTTGATTGGTCCTCCTCTCAAAATCTCTTCGGGGTACAGACCCTCTCAATCCCCAGCTATCGAACTGGAATTTAAGGTCCCACAAAATTCACAATCCATCCGTACCTGGCGTCTTAATGATACTCTACTCCTTAAACCCTCTACCATTGCAGTCCTCACCTCAATACTTACTGAATTTTACACACTGAATGACACTCCAGACGTAACTCCCTAATCGATTTGGGAAGCGCATAAGGCAACCTTACGTGGCACATTTATTAGTTTATTATTATTATTATTATTATTATTAGTTTATTTATTAGTCCATTGGTTTTATTAATACACTTGCCCCTCACCACCTACCACCTTTTCCCCCAATAATCACTCGGACCACTGAATTGCGATTTAAAAGGTCACAGCCAAATTTATTGATCGAATTAGAATTGGTACTCTATAAGTGGGTGGCGAGAAAGCAGTGCGTACCCCCGGCTCCAGTCTCAATATTAAGTTTCTCATCAATTAAACAATGGGGCGGAACCGAAGTCCCGCCCTTGCGCAAATTAGCTTAGCGGTACCACTTCCCACCATTGGCATAGCACCGGTCCACCCTTAAGATGACGACCGTGTCGGCCCTTGAGGCCACGACAAACTCGCCGAGTATCTGGGGGAAGTGCCGGCCAACCGATGTTGCGCTACTACAGACCGCCGAGGAGCACTGCTTGCCGCCAAAGCCTGGTTCCTAGAACCAAGGCCCGCCACCCGCTTCGACCAGCTATGACCACTGCTGTCCGTCTCCATCCGACTAAGGCAAATAGAGCCTCTTGCCCACTAAGTTTCTCCAAAATTAAAACAATCCTATTGCACTGCGGAGGACTGCTTGATGAACTGAGGGGCCCCTGCCTCTGTCTCCCATGCCTGCCCAGATGCTTACCAGCTGCCCTACGTCTGCTGCCCGCTAGCTAACGGAGTGACCTGCCAACCGCACCCGCGTGGCCTAGCATGCGCAGTGCTTTTGGGTGACCCATATGAAGGTGAAAACCACAAAACCTCTTTGAGGGCAAAATTGGAAAGTCCTTCATTCCCCCAAAGCGGTGGGCAGCATAATGCCTTGGGTTTCCCAAAAGACACTAAGGGAGCTTACTTCACCCGTAAAGGTGTCGCAATCAGACTCGGGTGAATGTAGGCTCCCTGCACATAATCTCTCCTGTACTTCCGCCCCAGTGTGGAACTGTTTAAATGACTTTTTATCCCTGGGGCTTAAAAACTCCCAGCCTGTTGCCGAAAGGCTTTCCTGGCTGCTCCTTGGGCAATCCTGACAAACTCTTTAGCTCTATGAGGATCTTGTGGATGTCTAGTGGAAATCTGCTGATAGAGATTACCCTGTGAAGTAGAAAATCAATGTTAGTTTGCACTGTGTAGGTGCTTACACGAACGCTTTTTAAGTATCCTCGGGATCATTGCCTGGCCGCCGCTACCTACGCTGCCCCGCGGCCATGCACATACCCTTACTGCGAGCCCTCTCCGCAGCGTTACCCTGTCGTCCTGGGACAGGGCTGCTGCTCTGCCAGAACATGCTTGGGCTTTTTTCCAAACTCATAACATTGCTAATTCCCAGGCACCTGTCGATTGCCTGGACAACCGCGGGTATTCCTGGCATATTTCTGGCCTGCTGTCGACCACTGCAACTTTGAGTTACCTGCGACCTTGCGAACCAGAGAAGTTGTCTTCATTTACCACTCATGTTAAATGTATATAAGGTTGGCTTGCTAATACCCTGTTGAGTCTCCAACTGAAGTATCCTTCCCTATTCCCCAATGGGTTGATCCCCCCCTTATCCGAATCGGTACTCACGGCATATTGGTAACGAGATGTTACACTATGTATTTATGGTATGGTTCGATCCGGTTAGATATACTCATCATATATCGCACTATGATCTATACCTAGCAACTGTCATATGAAATAAGACACCCGAGAGTGCATACAAACTCCACAAAGAATGCTCTTAACTGGATTGAACCCATGACCTAAGCACTGTGAGGCCGTAATACTACCCATTGCCACATAACTGGTACGTTTACGCTGAATTGCTATTCACGCCTTGCGCCAGACTATAGTTGTCCTACGTGGTTATCCAGCATACCGCTAAGGCACATGCAGCCTTGACCCCTACTTTATGCAGAGACGAGGTACTATTCAGCCCTTAAACACCTCGCTTTGCGCCTGGACCTTTGGCTTTCCTTTTCCTTCTGTCCTGTCTACCTTATTATGATACCATAAGTGACCATCATATTGCACGTTCACTAAAGTAGCTTTGATGGGTTTTTACTGTGATCGCTACCGCTACTTGCTTTGCCTTGCATTTTGTATGACAGTTTGGTTGTGGAACAAACTTATTCATCGCTTGAAGACCTAGCTAGTAAATGTAATATGAATTAAGAAAGGGATTGAACCTGAACCCATGACCTCAGCGCTGTGAGGCCGTAATTCTAACCATTGCACCATAAATGGTGTGTTTATGCTATTCTGCTACCTAAGTGAACATAATACTGCGCATTCCCCAAAGCAGCTTTGATGGTTTTTCTATTGTGATCGCTATCGCTACTTGCTTTGTCTCCCAGGCCTGCCTTTTGTATGACACTCAGGTAATATAACAAGTTAATTTGTACTAAGCGGTTATCATTAATAACTATATACCACATAATGCAATGCCAGGGGCTTAAACCATGCGTTTAGCACAGTGGAAGTTGTACTGTGTAGCGCTGGGCTGTACCGCGCTATGCAAATCATGGCCTGTATATTTTTATTTTTTTATTTTTATTTATTTATTTATTATTATTATTATTATTATTATTATTATTATTATTTGGTTTTTGTTACTGCATCGTTATGCTCTGTGTACCCAGGCATTTTTCTAATGTATGCACTGTGCAAGGCATTGCAAATCGCTTGTGACGCCTTTCCACTAAATGCAATACAATAATAATCGAGCTAAGGCCACGGGTAATACCGAAAAATTTTGCTAATATGAACGTTATGGTGCGTGACTGTCACCATGCTCCTTTATTAATAAACTTTGCTAACATACCTCCTAGACTGCAGCCTATTTTTTGGGTAGCACTGAAACACTGATGTGTATTATACTGTTCTTATATACCTACTATCAATGCAATAATACATGTTCACGGCAATGCGATGACTGTTCTGCCTTATATTGTATAATTTATCGCTATTCCCCTCTATAATCCGCGAAATACCCCCCGGCCATTCGATCCAGTATTAAGCTTTATATTAGCCCGCTAGTATACCTATGATGCTGCAATATGCTCTTGCCGCAATGCCCCCAGTAATCATTATGCTGTATACCTAGTACGACCCATACACTGTAATATACCCATGCGGCAATGACCTCGCTGATTTGCGTTATCTCGTATACTATATTACTAGTACCTATTCTACCCTGCAATATGCTGTTGCACTTCTGCGATCCTTGCATCAATCGCATACTATGACCCTATCATACCTTATACGCTGCAATTTAATACTGACTCTGCAATGTAACCACTGACCCCTGTTATACTGTCTATCATGACACTATTACGCACTATGCGCTGCAATAACCCCCACAGCCCTGTAATTCTACCCCGCACCCCCTGCCCTTTTATTTCATTTATTTATGTATTTTTATTTTTACACCCCCTCCCTCGTATACCGTACACTGGTCACACTGCTGGGAGGGGTTATGTGCAGGGGATAAGATGAAAGGGAACCACCAACATTGTTGGAGGAGGGGAGATGACCCCCAGCCAGATAGCGTCTGCTGGGCACGCTATCAGTAATTAAGAAGGGGGGAAGCTAGTGTATTACTGTGAGAGCAGAGATTTTATGAGGGAAGCAACAGGGAAGGGGAGGGCTGCGTAGATGTGGGGTTTGCTATCCCTGCAGCAGCTGAATGTCCCATCCTGCTATTATATGATCTGCTTCCCATGTGTTTGTCTTTTAAAACAAACTCCAAGGCTGGAGTGATTATCTTAGGCTTCCACATATATTTTATTTGCAGTTTACTGGAGAACGTATAGTAAAGTTCTTGCCATAACGTCCCGATTATACCGGTACACAGTGCTGGACTTTTCACTCATTATGTTCGTTGACCATTGAGGCCTGTTTACTAGACAGGCACTTTAACCAACTAAGCCACAGCGCAGAAGCAATACCCATAGCCTGTAAATACATGGGCCCTCATTCCGAGTTGTTCGCTCGTTCTTTTTCATCGCATCGCAGTGAAAATCCGCTTAGTACGCATGCGCAAAGTTCGCACTGCGACTGCGCCAAGTAACTTTACTATGAAGAAAGTATTTTTACTCACGGCTTTTTCTTCGCTCCGGCGATCGTAATGTGATTGACAGGAAATGGGTGTTACTGGGCGGAAACACGGCGTTTCAGGGGCGTGTGGCTGAAAACGCTACCGTTTCCGGAAAAAACGCAGGAGTGGCCGGAGAAACGGTGGGAGTGCCTGGGCGAACGCTGGGTGTGTTTGTGACGTCAACCAGGAACAACAAGCAGTGAACTGATCGCACAGGCAGAGTAAGTCTGGAGCTACTCAGAAACTGCTAAGTAGTTAGTAATCGCAATATTGCGAATACATCGGTCGCAATTTTAAGAAGCTAAGATTCACTCCCAGTAGGCGGCGGCTTAGCGTGTGTAACTCTGCTAAATTCGCCTTGCGACCGATCAACTCGGAATGAGGGCCATGATACTTATCTGGGAGGACCCTCTGCGTGCTTCCTAAGGAATCATTAGATTGCAAAGTTTCACGTGGGCTCCGCCCAAAGCTAAGCCGTAAGGAGAAACGAGACATGTAGTCTGATCATCTGTAAGTAAGTACAGTAAGTGAAAGGGAAAAGTACCATATTACAAAGTAACATGACAGAAAAGGGAAAAATTATGGAAATAAATACTTAATTAACAACCCAATAAATTACATTAATAAATAAATAGAAAGGGTTCGCCCCCTGTGGGCTGGGGGGGGGGGAAGTACTACTGTATCTGGATTAATGTAGGAAGCAGGAACTGGCTGTCGGGGCTGCGCCATGTGTGCATTGGGGGACTGGGCTCTGTTCGCTAGCTGCGGGGGGGAAGGGCTGGCTAGGCTTGGCGTTATAGCGCTATATATTTGCCCCGTGCAGGGCGGCGTGGGGAAGGGGGGGGGGGGGTTGACCGGGCCCTGGGGGGGGAACTATTCCCGGCTGAGCTGGATGCCGCGGCGTCCCACTGCCAGATTGCCCGGCGTGCGTGCAGGGGTATGGCGGGTGTCCGGGACCCGGCGGGGGGGGGGGGGGGGGGGCTATTCCCGCTGAAGCCGGAGGCTGGGGCGTCCCCCTGTTGGGCTGCCCAGCGTGATAGCTGGTGAAGAGGGGTTGCCCGGAGGGGGGGGGGGTTGGGCGAGCCCAGCGCCGATGGCTTGACCCGGGCCCTGCAGCGCGGTGAGGGATGGTTGCCCGCGGTCACTCAGGGTGCAGGCCAGAGAGGACGTGACGCTGCGGGGGGCGGGGGGAGGGGCGACTTCCGTTGTGCTGGGCACCCTGTCCGTCCTGCGTTGGCCAGGAATGAAAGGGGGAACACCTCTCGAACCCTCCTGACGCCTGCAGCATGGGTGTCGAGCGGACGGGGGTAACCGGGGCGGCCTTTCTCAGGCGCCGGAGAGGCTGTGCGTGCTGCTTCGGCCTGGGGATGGCTAAGGCCGAGTGGCGTGCGGTGCTTGTAGGCGCTGCTTAGCTGCTTGTGGGGCCCGGCTCTGGAGTGCTGGCGAGGGCGGGGGGGGGGATTCGGGGCGGACATGGCATGTAACCAGGTGGGGGGGAACACTACTGCCGGTGCCGGGGGAGTGAACGGGCGTCTCGCGTCGGGGGGGTATAGCCATGGCTGCCGGGGGGAACCGAGGCCCGGGCCGCCCGCTGCTGCCGCCGCATCCAGCCTGCGGGGGTTGCTGGTAAGGCGTGCGGGTGTATTGCGGGCGGGCGAGAAAGGGTGGACATCGGTCTGTATAAGGTGCGTGGGGGGGCCTCGCTTACTGGCCTGGGCATGCTGCAGCAGGGACACCGCTGGAGTGTGTACCCTGTGCCGTTGAATGTGGAGCTGACCAACGGCAGAGGTCAGAGGTGGGGGGAGAGAGGTACCATGGGCCCTTGGGTACAAGGCTGATCTGCGTGTGTGTGAGGAGGGTTGGAGGGAGGGGGTGAATTAAAAAAGGTACTTATTCCTTCCCTGGGATTACTGGTGCCTTCTTGCCTTCTTAGATCCTTGTCCAGAGTGAAAGAGGAATCCTGCCTGCCTTTCCTGACCTTTTGTACCCCCCAGGTAACTCTCCTCCCCCTTTCCCTGTAGGATGTGCTCTGTTATCTTTCTGCTCTACACTCCCCTTCCCCCTCCCCTCCCTCCTTTCCCAATTCCCAGCCCTAGGCTTCCTTCCTTAAAAACCCAGGACGCTTAGTTATTCTTCAGGCCTATTTGGCCTTTGAATTCTTAACTCACCTTCATCAGCGATATCCCAAAAAGCGTACATATTTAAAGTTTCTTGCGGTTAATGTTCAGTTGGATCAGATTATCTCTCAGAAAGCATCTCAGGCCCTACTCTGGGCCCAACAAAGATTTTATGAGAAATCCAACAAGGCCAATTCTGTCCTTGCCCAACAGCTATGTGCAAAATGCACTCGGAATAGCATACATGCTTTAAAATGCTCTATCGGCTTTGTTACTCATAATTTCCGACGGATGGCTAGCCAATTTCGCTCCTTCTATGAATCACTCTACAACTTGAATTCTAACATAGAAACACCCTCTCCCGGAGTTGAAGCCATTCGTAAATATTTAGAGTCTTGCTCTTTGCGTATACGTTCTCCTTCCCACAACACTGTTCTTAATTCACCTATAACAGAGAAAGAAATTCTAGATGCCATAAAAACACTTTGCAGATCCGCTGCCCCTGGCCCTAATGGTTTCACAAGCCTATACAATAAGACGTTGTCCAAGCCTCTACTTCCCATGCTTAAGCTTCTATTCATTTCACTCCTACAAGACAACTCGCTTGAGAAAGCCACCAACAGGGCTAGCATTATTATTTTTTTCCTAAACTGGACAGCGATCCCTTGGAAATGGGTAACTACAGACCAATTTCATT